>NC_047155.1:23973789-24273789 GCF_009819705.1 Hippoglossus hippoglossus | reverse complement strand
ACATGATCTCACTGGTCCTGGAGAGTATATCAGGCAAAAGCACCGTGATCATTAAATGCCCATGCTGCAAATCTTTTTAATTATTCTCCTTCCTCCCTAGCCTTTTAATGAGAGGAGTATCCACAGATAATGTGGGTAATTGGACAATGAGATTCACTCATTCAATTATTGACCACTGAATCTGCTCAAGAGTTGATGGGTAATCCTCATTCTCGGCTCTGGCTCAGAGGCTCAGCGTTCAGCATCCCGGAAAAAAAAGCAAAGAATGCTCCTTCTGGGGGATTGTATGTCGTTTAAATACGTTTTTTGGGCTCCGTCCAAAAGAACTCATTACATTATAATTTGTTTGAACCATGAAAGGGTTAGATTTAAATGCTGTTTGGCAGGACCATCCATAAAATCTTGCTTAGTAACCTCTGGTATGTGAAGCTGGCCTTTGCACTTAAACCACATATTGCCTTTTTCAGTGGGAGATGTGCTGTTGAGCGATCGGCTTTTGTTTGAAAGCTATTGAAACAGGAGAAGAGCGTGTACCAGACATTTTAATGCTCTGAATCTGCCACAATAATTCAGCTGCATTCATGATATTAAATGTTCATCGCGATGATCGTTAAAGGAATAGTTCGACATTCAGTCAAACAAGCTTTTTTCCTCTTGTAAAGACATTTTCATGTTTGCACAGTAAATAGGCGGTTAGCTTAGCTTAGCATACAGACTGGAGATACAGGGAAATAGCTAAATTAGCTCCCACCAAATATACAGTATACATTTCCCTTCCAGCATCTCTAGCTAGTGGCTCATTACTTAAGAAGCTAATTCGTATTTGTTTTAATAATGGAAAAATAAATTATGATGCTATTTCTTTACTTGGACCAATAGCTTCCTGGAGTATTCGCTATGGTTGCTCAGTAAAATAGAGGATTGTCATTTTAAATATGGAGCAGACAGAAACAAGTTTTAGCTTAATCCATACAAAGAAAATAAAAAGACGTGATTAGAGACAGATTCGTTTGGGTCGTTTAAATTGAGGAGAAACAATATCAACTAACAACCGTTATCAACCAACATTATAATAGTGACACATCTGACAACTGCAGGACAGACGGGACAGATTCATCTATTGAAAACATTATAACATAAGCAGTTTGCAAAATTTGCAGCTTGACAATTTTTCAAACTTCATATACCGGACAGGGGAGTAACGAATGGTACTCGTTACTCTCACTCACTCTGTTTACATGCTTGTTTTGACAACGTGAAAAGCGATTTTCCTGAAACGCTTGTCAGAAGGATTAAATGACGCTTTCATTTGGGATAAAATAAGATATTCTGCTGGATTTAAAAATGTTTTCATGATTATTTAGCAAGTTTTCACACTTATATTTATGAGCATTTTACCCACAGCGTCACCAACTTGATTCGCTTTGTACACTCCTAAGACATTCCGGAACCCATAGAGAAATGGGACAACACTACCCCTTCACGACCACGTGCTATACGAAGGGAGAGGTCCAAGTGGTAGGGCTAAGGGGTGAATTGGGCCCTTAAATTCAGTCCAGAGGCTGAGCTGAACACAATAAACCTACATACACTGTTGTCGGCTAGCTCAATGCTAAGCTAAGATAACAAGCTTATAGATACAGCTTCGTATTTAATGGGCATAGGCATGTGAGATATTAATCTTCTCATCTAATTCTCAGCAAGAAAATGATCAAGAATATTTACCCGATGCAGAAACGTCCATCCACATAATTATAAAAGGAAATACAAGCATTTAAAAAATACATAATTTAGCTCAGTTTTTGGGTGTTCAGAGGAGATAAATCCACACCACAGATAGTTTAGCTCTCACGTAGGCCTGCAGTATCTCTATACAGGTATTTAGGATTTATCCTGGCTGACATGGGATTACAGGTAACAGAGTAAACACTGTTCCCCTGCTTAAAAAAAAGGCGACTGTTTCCCCCCATCTGAACCCCGCTTAACGCTCAATTGAAAAAAAAAATCAGTCTCTGGATAAAGGACTTCTCCAGTTTGAGTGAATTTCAAACCTGAAGGCAAAATCTACAAAGCACAGTGAAAACCCCAGAGAGAGGGAGAATTCCCCCACTGATCATCCAATTTGGTTGATAGCAGTGTGTGTAGAAAGAAAAAAAAGAAAACAGGGAGGAATCTTCCATCACCCTGCTTCTTTCTGGCGGCCCACATTGATCCAGTGCATTAATCATGTGCAGACAAACAGCATGTTGTGTCTGTTGGTAATTGTGACTCTCAACCATACTTAGCCTATAGCTACTCTCAACATGAGCTGATAAACCACTCTATTACCACAGCACAATGTAGGACACGTTCCGTCAGTGCAGCTTCAGAAAATATATGTGAAAAATATCACAAAAAGCAGTTTATCTGTGTCCAGTAATGGAATTACACACATTCTCCTGAGCAGAGGCTACGGTATTTTCTCAGTGGCAATGCTCCATTAAAAGAAACATATTATTACAAAGGGGAGAACAGGCTTGCTACCGCTAGCTTTCCAGCACAGCGATCATGTTAACAGTCAGCCCCGCCTCGATCCACTTGTGAAATTCACACCTCCAGCTAGAGTCATTATCATAATTGTTACCAAATACTGTAACTCCCAAGTTTTAATTGCAATACCATTAATTTGCAATCTGAATAATTCCCTTGCACAGACAATTTCATTTCCAAATTGACATGCCCACTCAAATGATTTCATATAAACACACTGATAAAAAAAAATAATATCTCAAGGGCCAAATAGGAAGAGAGAAGGGGGGAAGGAAAATTGTTTCAATATGGTCTCAAGGCAGGCAAACTGTATCAAGAACTAGTCACCGTTACTCCTCCAAGGCTTTTAAACAAATATGCCCTTCAACTGACGCGTTATCATCGTCTGTGCAAAGCAAATAAACTATGCCTTGCCTCATTTCTTTTCAAGATAAAAGACCAGTCGTTTGGGCATAATGGTCAGGGCCAACAAAATGAAATTATAAACCATTCATTAAATCAAGCGCACAAGTGGTAACTTTTCTAATAAAAGATTCTCAAAGTTTAATTAATAGCAGTCGTTAGCGCTCGTTTAGAACTTATCGATTTAAACATAACAATATGTTAAAATAATGTATCCTGCAACAGTCATCACCCTCCCCGAGCGGGGCCTCGGCTCACACCACATTGTAATCAACAGATTGTTAGACATGCATTTTCTGGGCCACTGACACAGCCTGATGTATGGGGTCGAAGGGAGCGCTCACAATCTATCCATTGCTGCAATTTATTATCTTATTTTAATTGTATACACAAACATTGAGGTGATTTAGGTGACATGGTGGAAAGATGAAATCCGTTTATATTAAAAGGGTTGCTCACCCCTGGAGCCCACTGCCAGCAACACCTTTCAATGACTGCTTTTAACAACATGGTTATTGTTTTATTGATCAGAGTTTTATTACATATTTGACACCCATGTTATGTGTTAATCGAACTGCATATAATTTTTTGACACATATTTTACGAGATTATGACTGCAATTAATTTAATAACTATTATTTTTTCGGTGATTTCAGTCTTAACGAGGTTTGTGGGAGAGTGCTCCATTCGTCTTGGCCGTGTTGTCACTCATGCACTCTCTGGCACGGTGGCGCAGTGCATGACCTTAATGGAAGCTGCGGAAATGGCCGATCGAGCTTGCGTTTGCACTCCCCGGCTCCTCGTGGAGCCGCCTCCTTTTGTTCTAGGAAGTGATATCACTATTAAGGAAGCCATTCATAGCCATATAATTCCTCCTTTCTACACTTAAACACTCCGAGCTTATGGGAAAATTATACAACTCAGCCTTTGCTCAAAAGTACCTCGAGGATTTGTCATTTTTCAGGCAGTGTACGTTTAACCTATACGAGGAAAAAAATAACCATTTTCCACATTGTGAAGAAGGATTAATATCTTATCTTAAAACACAAATTATGCAACATTGGCTTTGCACTCAGTAAATCAGGCAAACATGGATGCCTGCTGATGGTACGTGGGCAGTTAAAGCAGGACAGGGGGACAGGGACATAACAATGTGTCAAGCTGAGATGAAGCTCACACATCTATAAAGGCCGACACAGAACGGGGCCACTGTTGGTCAATAGCATCCATATGGGTCTCCTCTCATCTCTAAGAAGTGCACATCTGCTGAACATGGCACAATTTATCTATCAGAAGAATTATTAATTAATAGTTCATCTCATCCTGTATAATTGAGGACAGATCTGGAACGCCATTAGCTGTGATAATAAAGAGAGCGTTACCTCCCGCCCACCTGAGCGCACAGGGAAAAGCCTCCTCTGCTCCGGCTCTTTGTGGCCTTGTCAGCAAATGTATTCTTTTGCAGTGAGCAGTAGTTAACAACTTATAGGTTTGTCAAACCAATTTCATTCTTTTTAAATCTTCATAGCAATTATCTTTTTGCATAATCAGTTTCAGGACCTTGGGGGTCTACTGGGTCTTGTAACGTCTTTAAAATAATTGTTCAGATAGCAATTTGAAGTTTTGTGGAAATTGCTTAATAATCAGATCCCAAAGTCAATATTTGGCCGAGGAACTAAGTTGTAGATGGAAAAGACTTCATGGGGCTCCGACAGAAAAGACGACTGGCTAAAAATAAAATCATATCAGAAGTTGGTGCCAGCTCAACATAAAGGGGTGCATGTGCGCTCCGATGTTCGAGTGTGCGCACGCTCAAGCTAGCGGGTGTCCGCGTGCATGCACATTACACTGAACCTCATGTGCATGTGTGCAGGTGCACATCCAGAGAGAGTAGACCCATTTGAAGTCATAGTAATTTTCTATTTTAATTTGCCATCAAAAGAAACAAAGTCAGAAAGATTATCAGTGGGAATAAAGCTATATTATCATGAAACATTAACAGCTGTTGTGGACCTAACACGGCGGTTATCTACTTTTGAAAGATATCCAACTTAAAGCGGGGGGGGGGGCGCAGATTTTATGTTTGTCCGAATTACCCTTGTAATGAGATGTATCTGAGCCTGTAGTAATGACAGTAATGAGAAAGATAAAATGACAATGTGTAAAAACAGAGCTGGCATATCAATGACTCGCCAGACAGAACTTACTGTCTGATGTACTGTATGTGGGGACAAAGGAAGCAGGAGATCCGTGATCCCCAACAGCAAGGACAAATAAAATAAAATACAGGTCTAACACGGTGCTCCCCTTGACTCCTAAAGTATATATGAATCACTACCCTTATTATCACTCTGACACAGCAAGGAGCTTTGCTTTATGAACACTACTTAAGGAGCATCTCATAATGTGCACTGACTAAAGCCAATCATAATCTGTCTTTCCCAATAACAACAAGACAATGCTTTACAGAAAACGTCTGATGTCATATCATCATTACACTAATAGCAAAAGTGCGGTCTACTCTTAGCCCCCCCCCAATTAGTCATCTTAAACTGCTTATTGGTGAGAAAGCATCAATGATCAATTCAAGCGTTTAGCCTGTGGAGCAGGGCTTGAGTCAGTGCCAGCACTGATTATCTAAAGGAGCAAAATGGTCTGTAATAATGGGTATTTCTCACCATGCGTCTGTGAAGCTACCAGTCATTTTACATTTTCTTGTAAAAATGGAGTTTCGTCATCATTTCAACCTAAATATAAAGTTCAGGTTTATCTGTGCCATTGACTTAATACTTAAATGATGTGAAAAAATTACAATGCTACCTGGTCAGCGCCAAAGAGCAGACAAGGCCTGGATGGCAACTAGCTAGTCAGTTATCTCATGGAGAATTTTGCAGCTGGTGGTCAGACGCGTAAGTTTTATGTTAAGCTTATGTTGCTCTATATCTGCATGATGTGTACTTTGGCAACTTTTAGCAAACAAGTTAGCCAAACAAACGTTGTTCAGAGATCTACGTAAATTCATGGTCGAAAGCAGATATGGCTCAAATGCATTTAGGGTGTGTCGTGGTAAAAAGGTTGCTGCACCAGGCACATGGTTCAAAGCTTGTACTGTAATTAATCATAAATGCTTTTTTTATGTTATATGCAATAAACCAAGCAGAGTACATTCTCCCAGTAATCGTGTATTTGCCAGGTAGTGAGAGAGCAGGCTTCTCTACATAGGAAACAGCTCTGCTTTGCAAAGTGAAAGCTCAAACAGACCAGGGTTTCTTTGGCCAACGGCACAAATGCTTTCCACCGGGTCAATGCACCAACAATGCGCTTCACCGCAAAATTATTTTAAGAGCAACACACCCATGGGACCAGTTGAGCACAAGTGCATTTGCACTGGACATGAAAATGACAACTGCATCTGTCTGAAACTATAGCAAAGACATCATGTCATGTTTGGTGCTGCATTTTGTCTTGTAAGATGGAGTCAAGCTACAAATGTATTGAATGCTGATTTGGACATTATTTCATTATTGTTAATAATTACTATTTGAACAATCTGAATATTGAAACTCTGCATTCATTTAGATTGTATTACTAGTATAAGACTTCGACCTAAACCAAATTATAAAAACACATTTATATTATAACTATATTGAGAGTTCTTTACAGCTCTGAGAGAGAGGATTTTTTATTAACAATATTGTTTTCTGAAATTTAGGTTTAGTAAAGCGTCTCATATTACAGGACAAGACTTTGATGTGTTCATTCATTACAAGTGGCATTTTGAATTGAGAGAGTAAAAGGATAACTACAGTAATTTGAATAAACCTCCTTCCAGTTGAAATTTTTTTTGTGATATTTTGTAGAATTTCATACATTTGGAAGCTTATATGTTTTTTTCAAAAGAATGTATTGTGTTTGCTATCACCATCTAAATTTTGGATTCATGTCAGTAATAGGATTGAAAAATGTAAAATGATACCCAGCTCTATTTTTAGAAGCCAAGTGTTATGGCCGAGACTACTATTTAAAGATATATTCTTAAAAATATACTTGGAAATATTTTGAGTGTAACAGCGCTAATTAATGAGATAATTTGAGCAGAGACTTCTCAGGTTTACTATTGTTTGATCATTGTTAATATCCAGTGTGACACAATGAGACCTCAGACATTAATGAACCTTTCAGCTATGCAAATTAAATACAGAGTATTGACTGAGTAAAATGAAATAGATCGCCTGAAACCAGTATAGGAGCTCTGAAATCAGAACAATACGCCTAAATGTTAATAGAAAAAAAAAATCTATTTAGCCTTTTAGTGGGTTGAATAACTTCAAGGCTTTTTCCGAACACCCCATGGATCATCCTGAGGTCCCAGGTGGGACTGTTGCCTAAGGAAACTCTCACTTCCTCTGCTGTGGAGAGAATCCCCAGTTGGTTTAAGTCATATACTGTTTGACGCCAAGGAATCCAATTTACCCCATTCCCATACTTCTTTGATTTCCTTTGCTTTGTAAGGTCATTTATCTGCAATCTTAATTTGGAAACTGTGATTTCTTCCCTCCGTGACAAGCAGCAGGAGTGTCTCACCCCCACCCTTGTGGGCTGTCATAAAGGTAGGCAGGTGTCCTCGAAGATGTGGCAAAACTTGAATATATCAGACATGTTCAATTAGAGCAAAATGATCTCCAAAATGAATTATTGTGTTCTTAATGGGCTGAGCAGAAACACTCCCTAGAGCACACAAGGTGAGCTCTGCTTTAAGGTACAGCACTTAAAGTGGATCAGAACAAGCTGCTCCACGGGAAACTCTGTGGTAGTTAATGAAGACCATTAATAACTGCAGCAATGTATACTCTTAAAGTTCTTCACCAGTAGTGGAGCAGTCAGTCTGTCAGAGAGGGATTCTTTGATTTCATATTTCCTCCTTTCTCAGGCGTGGCTCAGGGTCCCAGAGGTGATTTTTCAGGATTATCACCTAATGCTGTGAAGAAGTAGCTCTCGCAGGCTATTTTGCACTAAAGTTTTTCCAAGTATTTAGCACTAAAGTTTAAAAGTAAGTTTATTTGAAAACTGATAAGAGAAGTCTGTCCCTAAAACACTATGAATTTTGAATGTTTTGAATAACTGAATAACCGTGTAAATCAAGTCATTAAATATAAGGACATTTTGAGTTTGCCATTACTTTAATAATGCAGTGTGGTAAAAATATATTTATTTTACCACTTTTTATAATAAAACCTAACAAGCCGTGCTTCATATCAAATTAGACAAAACAAGAAATGATATGTTGAGTCTGACAAAGATCTAACAGTGAGGAAATAACAGATTTAACTTTATTTTGCAGTGCAGCTCTGTAGAAATATATCATAAGTCACGTCTTAAGGATCAAACAGAGGGAAATAATTCAATGTCCTGGCAGTGGCCTCCGTAGGTAACTGCTGGGGTTGGATAACATAGCATTCAATGGTCTGATAGCTGTTGTTATTAGGGGCAAATGTGTTTGTTTACTGTCTAATTAACAACAAATAGTCTCTAGTCGTTTCTAATTTGATTTAATGTACAGGTTGTAACATCTTATTAGCAAACTGTAAAATTAAATGTGACCCAATATAAATACATTTTCTTGATGATCTGTATTTTCATTGTAAAGTGTTTACATGCACGGAATGATCTTATTTAAATAAAACTAAAAGTAGGCATTAGGGAATAAGAATGTACATTTATGTGATTATTATCTTACAATATTCAACATGCCACCCATGTTATATTAAGTGGTTGTTTTTTCATGTGTTATATTTATAGAAATGCATATTTTATTTATCTAGGTATAATGACATCTGCCTATGACATTAAACTTGGCCCACCAGGGTTAACTATTTGTAAAAGAATGGAGTGAATATGAAATCAAGTGCCGTCTTCCCTTTGTCTTCGCCGGCCTCAAGGTGACATGGGAGTCTGCTCTCATCGCCAGAGCCAACTATGACACTTATTCTCTGTGGAACTCATTAAGGGACAAAGAGGACCTCTGCACCGGCAGCATGTTCAACAAACTAAGACTCCTTACTGAAACCACAAAAAAAAAACTTCCATTCAGTTCAATGCAGCACCTGCCAGGGCCACACATGCTGAAATTGCTAAGTTGTCCTTCCAAGGTGATCTGGACAAGGGAGGAAATAAGATAATTTCTGTGAGTATCTCATGGTTCACTTATTTCTTGACATCGCAGTCATCAGTGTTTCCGTCAATATAACCCGCCAGCCAATTGGAAATTCACAGAATAAGCTGTGCTAGTTCAAATCAATTTTTATATATTATCTGTCATTTATCTTTACTAACAGCTTCTCACAAAAGATAGGTCATGCTAAAATGTTTGAGTACCACTGAAGACTTACAATATGCTTGGTACTTGCATGTATACAAATAACCTCTTTATTCTTGATTACAGTGCAAAAATAAGATTAAGATATTACTTCCATTAAGGCATTTATTGTTACACCATGGGTTGACAAACCCCTTTTAAGTTGAGTTTATTGTCCTGAATGAGTTGATTGTATATCACTTCAATGCAACATTCAAGCCTTTTGGCTGTCATCTCATTGTAATGCCCTGTCCCGCACTAATGAAATACAAACTCTTTCCTCTGAGTTTGGGCCTCCCGTCCATACACACAAGTTTTTCAAAAACTGATGTCACAGCTAACTTCGTTAATGCGCACTGTTGCTTTGTGCATATGTCGCAAACAAACAACAATGGCAGCATTGTCGGGTCTAGTTACAAGTTTGCAGCTAACTTTGGCATCACTGCACCACATTACAGACAGGTGTCTGCCTCGCCCAGTGTCACTTGGACCAGAGTGTTCTTCTCTGGTATTTGACGGATCGTTGATGCAGACTTTATGTAGCCTGCATCAACTGCCACCTACTGGCCTGGCATTCTTGTTTGAGCATTTGTAGTCGTTTTTGTGTTTGTGTGTGGACGGATATATTTTGTGAAACAAAGGTCGTGTGGACAGAGATTTTTTTTTTGTGTAGACAAGGCCTAATATTAACTTTATCAGATAACTATATACCTAAGTTATTTATCACCATTATGCTCCTTTTAATTTTCAAACCAAACACTGTTTCCAACTGCTCTGTTTTAGTGTGGTTAGAGCCAAATGATCATTGTTTGATAGTTGGTTTTACCAAACATCAACAATAAGTAATCCCACCTCCAGTCCTTTGACTGTAAATACGTTGAAAAGGGCAGGGAAAGCATGTTCACTGCCACAAACAGCACATAAACACAAGCTAAGATGAGAAGCAGCAAAGAATGTGTATGCATGCTTGTTTAGAGTGTAAGTGAATTAAAAGGGTGTGTGAAAGCTGTCATTTAGACTTAGTAGCTGAACTTGATCTCAGGCTGTCACTTCACTCTGCTTTGGAAAAGCTTCAATGGAGGGTGTCAACCACTGATTTACAGGAGCCAAAACTAAAGCATAACCTGCTGAACCTCTGCGACGGTGTCATTGATGTTGAATAATGACACCAAACCAGTTGTGTCAGTAAGAAACAATGAGGCCAACAGAGTGGCAATATGATGTCGTCACTTCATCACTGTTCTTCATCTGTCATCACTGAACATGAGAGCACAAGATTAGTTTTATATTCTATCACATTATATCATCATCACATCATAAAGAAAACAAGAGGAGGAGGAGGGAAGAAAGCATTAGACACTCTTAGTGGAAGTTATCTTCAGGAGTTATATTTACACTGAGCACAGCATAGTGGGAGCTCAGTAGACAAATACTCTCACATCTTAATTTTTCAATTAGCATGGCTCTTGTTCTCTAAACATATGCAAACACAGCGGGGCGTCCATTAAAATGCAACTCTAGTGTTGAGCCTAATTAGAGTAAATTGGTTGGCTTGTATTGGGAGAAATTTGAATGCAGCTCACTATGCATGTTTCACCGCATGTTTCACCCCAACAAACAAACTGGCACTCGCTGCCTCATAAATATGTTCAGCAGAAACACTGCCTCGAAGCAGTGACTGAGATGTTGTGTGTGTGTGTGAGTGTGTATACAGGAACTATGTTCATATGTGGAATATGTGTTACTTCTCTTTACAATAATTGGTATCCTCAAAAGATTCACACTTGGCCTGTATCTTCTTAATGACTCAAGAAAGTAAAGTGGTGAATTTGGTGTGATTTGGACACGCAATACTTTTAGATAAAAATTGAATGAACAGGTGACTAGTGCTCTGTAGCAGTCAGCGGGAACGGGGGAGCATGCGTTCAGTCTGCGGACTGAGCTGAACATGTCCTCTTCCACGTCCTCAGATAAACAACAGTCATTGGCAACTGGCCTTCACCATATCAGACCAGCACAGACATTTACGGGTGTTTGCCGGTGCTCATTCCTTCGTCAAGGTAACAACTTCCTCTGAAATAGCCGTCTTGCAATGTATGTGAGTTCAGTGGAACATATATATAATAGACACCCACGTGAACAGTAATGACGCACATTCAGTTTAATTTTATGAAAAACATTGACTATCAAAAATAAAAATACATAAGAAATCTCAGATAAACCAGGTAGGACGAACAAAAACTTGTCTAACTTCACTCTGCACTATAGACTATACACAAACAATAAAAAGTCACTGTATATTGTAGAACTCTTTGATGAGGACTCACTAATGACAAGGAATAATTCAGGACAAGAGAACAGAGCATTACAAACAGGCAGGTTTAGAACGAGCACTACTCTAGAAGAGTGACTGATATTTTAAAGTGATGTTTCCTTTTATGATGTGATGCTTTGCCTTTAGCTTCATTATTACTTAAAGGGCGAGACTTACTCAAACTAATAAAATGTTTCTGACTTTGTCTCCGTGATGCTGTGATCAGAGCGGATCTCCAGTATTTTTTGCCAACGTCACTGGAACATCAGAGAGGTTTACAGTACAGTAGGCAGCAGGCCAAATGGACCCTGTGCAAAGTAAAGGATACTTTGTCCTGGATGCTCTCCGCTTTGCCGAGGTGAAAAGCTGCCTCCACAGCCTGGACCAGAAGACTATGTCGCAGACACATCCTGAGAGCTGACATGAGTACGGAGACACTGAGCTGTGGTATCGGTGTCAGACGTTGACTCACATTGGCCTCAGTTGTGTGGAGCCTCATGTTTTTGGTTTGAGGTAATCCGGTTTGTCATACTAAGTACATTCTCTATTTGTGATGCAATGGACCAGATGGCAGATGAAATGACGTTGAGAGCCGATGTGAGAGACAAAGGGAGGGCGAACGCTGCTGAGGAGGGCTCTTGCCGGGTGAGAGGAGGTAAGTAACGTGACTCAGGTCTGTGGAAAAAGTCAGAGCATCGCCACTGATTCACTGTGTTTCTTGTAAATCTCTGTTATGATAATGTGCAGTCGTCTGTGTTATCCTCCGTTTTCCTCGTCCTGAAGCAGCTGCCTGAGTGTGCTTATTTCTATTCTGTGTTATTTTATATTGAACATTTGAAATTTTAAAGAAAAGTTGCACTGTTTCAGAAAGATTTCCTCAACAAATCCCATTTTGCAGCAATGAAACAAATGGATTTTGTCAGTCGCTTGCTTACATACATTTTTTAAATAGTTTGAATGTTTTTCTGTTCGACTGTCGTGCTGCAATTTTGAGTTTGCATTTTGATTAAATACATGAAGTGAAATTATCCTCACATCCAGTTTACTGTGGTGTCTAATGAGTGAGTGTGGCTTGGCCAAACACTGGAACAAAACCTGAAAAATGCAAAGTATGCCTGCAGGCCTAATTTCTCTATCAGCTAATGGTCATGGGCACGGACTAGCTGCACTTCTTACTTAATTCATTAGATAACCCCGGAGCATCACGCTGCTTCTCAGCTCAAACATACAGTCAGACGGCGCTGATTTTGAAGTTTATTTTAAACTTGTTGTTCTTCAAATACCAATTCCTTCCTTCTTGGCTTCTCATTTCAGCCACTGAGATGTGGCCGATGAAATTACAGACATTTCCAGTGAGAGATAAAACCTGACAGCGTTAACACAGGAACATATTTTGAACTTTGCTATTGCATATTTATAACAAAACAGCCACTTAAATCTTAAAAATGGCCAATACAGCCCTGAGCAACGTCCATTTGTATCTGTCTCTCAACAGTTTAGGTAAGACAAACAAGACAAATACAGTTCGACTTTCAAAAATGTGCCCAGAGTTTGAATAAATCATTAGGCATTAAATGTTAAATAAACCAGAGAAAGGAATGGTGAATAATTCATTTCAAATAGGTGGTGAAAAAGTAAACACTCTGCAGCCATCGCAATAATTCATTAATATCTGTTTAGATTTGATGTTGACATACTGATCTTAAAACTTCACAACCTTGGACTTTGGATTTTCACAAAGCCGTGACCACACAACTTGTACATGTTTGCTGACGTTTTCAGACATGGTGGACGACATAGGACGTTTTTCATTGGTTGATAAGTTACTATACTCTAATTATAGCCATACATAGTTTGTACCTTATAAAATGTCACAGAAGAGATTCCCAACACCGTAATTTTTGCCTCAGTCATTATGCCTTTGTAGTTCTTACAATATGTTAACCACCTGCTAGCTTGCTCACAAGCAGCATGCAGGTTTCCATTGCTTGACCACGGAGCTCTCACGACTTTACCAATTGAACACCAAGTATAGTGTGTACACAAGTACCCATTCACAAGCTCCAACTTCCATGTGAGGGTCATATACCTGTATAACACCACTGATCTGGTGTATCACACATCTCCACTGTAACATTTGCACATTGAGAAGCTCGACTGGTCTTTTGCTGTATGTTGTGTCTATTAGTGCAAGGCTCCACATTAGAGTGTGGATCAACCGACCATAGTCAGACAAAAATGTCTGAAATGATATTCAGTTTCAGGCTGGTCACATTGGCTGGGCAGATTTGTTACGCTGCATATGTCTGTTATCGAGCGAAGCAAGCAATAACCATGTGTGTCAGGCACAGAGTAATACAAACTCAGTGCAGCTTAGATGAACTTCACCAGGCTTGGGTTGGGTTTGGACACAAATAACCAAATTGACAATTGTCAATTTTGAATCAATCAGTAGTTCCATGCAATAAATATTCTTCAACATTGAGCACTACCAGCCTCATTAAAGCTTGTGCAGGCCTTCAGTCCGCCCACACAGGCGCTATCTGATTACTCCCATTCTCAGGACCACGAGGGTGTGGACAAATTGTGTTTGACTGACAGCTCCACCCTCCTGTTCATTTTGTAGCACCCATTTGAATGACTGGTTGACCTGTCATCATTCTTATTGGCACTTGAGTTTTGGAACGTAATAAATTCGCATAATAGCATTTTTAACGTGACCATGTCTAATCAGCCCGAGTCATTAAAAACACTTGTGTGGGTGTGCAGGCTTTATGTGTTGGATACACTTTGCTATTAAGCTACTAAGCTTAGGACTTTATTTCCAGTTTCCACTTGACGATATGGCAAACAATTCAAACAGTATACCTTTTTTTATCATTGACCAGTGGCATGTTCATCACACAGATTGTAGATGTCGTCCCAAGTCGGGACATAGACTTTAAAGCAATAGTTTGGTTGGCTTAGCATAAAGAGGGAAGGGTAAACAAATGGGCTGTTCAGCGGATTTTGTTTCTTTACTTTGAATAGAGCTAGGCTAGCTGTTTCCTTAGCTGTTACAATGAGATTATTAGCTTAGCTTGTCTAGAAATGGGGAAGGCGCCAGCTTGGCTGTAAAGATAATGAGAAATACAATCCATGTATCATTAAACTCTTGTTGTCACCATGAAATTGCTTGCCTGACATACTGGTTAACAAACAAAATATAACAAGTCAATTAACAAGCTTTAGAGTTGCAAGTAAGCAAGCACTGGACAGCACCAGGCCATGACCTGGACTGCTAATAATACATTCAGCTTGCATGCATCATTTGCCTTATCATTCTCAGAAAGAAAGACAATATGTTTTTCCAAAAATGTTGACTTATTTCCATTAAAAAAGCATTTGGCTCGTGCAGTTAAAATGAACGTCTTGTTGTCGTTCACTAATTTGAATCTCAGCAAAGTCTTCGGTAATTTCTTTAAACTGTTTCAAAGCTGTGATTTATCAGTTTTACTCCCACTCCTTATGGCATTCACTGTTTCTACAGTGTCTAACCCTCAAAGAATCTCAACAGTCTGGTTTTACTGGATAGCTGCCATGTCCTGTGACGGTATAAAGACTTTTAAAAGTATTTTTTGTGCTGACAGAAAGAAATTTCCAGCCATGAAAGTGGAGAACACAGTGTTCGATTTTAAAAATTGCAACTCAATACTACTGTATTGAGTTGCATTGTATTGCATGGTGTTGTAACATTACCATAAAGCCACTACTATTGGCAGTAAATTGTCCAGTTCTACCTTTTCAAATTAATTACTGCAGTTACAAATGGTGAAATCTGAACAGGCTTGTTACTTTTCTCTTCTGAGACATAGACAAGTGCAGACGACAGCAGACAAATACAGTCCTCAGTGGATTTAACTGTGTTGCAAATGACTGAGTCAATCAGTCAGCATCAGTACCTGTTGCTAATAAGTGTGTCTTTATTTATTATTTAACATTTTGTCTCTTACAGAAAGGATTCAATTTGAGGCTCAAGTCAGAAACTGTGGACCTGCAGAGATTGAGGCTGGGGACACCAGTGGGGACACAGATGCTCAGCAGCCCAGAGAGTGTGACAGATCCTCTCCCCCTCAGTTCTCTTTGAAAACGTACCTGAGGAGATCTTTCTCCACAGCTTCTTCCTCCATAGAGTCTCTGTCTTCTTCACCGCAGAGCAACATGGGAGGTTAGTGACACCAGCACTTACTCACCCCTGCGTCTGACACCGTCAAACTGCACGATCAGCTGCCAAACCCATTCAGATAAATACACAATGAAGTCTTCTCAGGAAAAATAAAGCTTGAGTTGAATCCTCTGTAAAAAACTGTTTGGAAATTAACTTTTTCATCCAAACACTGATTTTGCACTGATGAAATAAATGATCATTAATATGCAGCATAATAATGCCATAGACCAAAGACAGAATAAAGAATTTGACAAATTGCAAGCTTTATGCCTCACTATGCAGTGGGAATGCTTAAATGCAGCTCATATGATCAATTATGAAAATGTGTGAATAATTAAGAAACTGAAACTACAGCAAAAAAGAGGAAGACTAATGAAAAAAAAGGCCACCAAAGTAGACTCGCTACTGTACATGCAGCATAAGTGATTACACCACAGACTGTTTGTTCTTATGCACTTGTATTAAATTAAATATTAAATAAGTCATTTTAAAATAACTCATTTTAATTAAAGAGATAGTTCAACATTTTAGGAAATACCCTTATTCACTTTCTTTTCAAGGGATAAGAAAATGTATGTCATATCATGTGTTGATTCGGAGTCAGGACCTAGCTAGCCTAGCTTAGCATAAAAACTGGAAGCAGAGGCTGGAGCTAGACTGGTTCCTGTCCAAAGTACAAAAGTAGATTCCTACTTCTTGACAAACAACAGTTTAAGAGTCTGCTTTAGGCTCATTTATGCTGAATGTTAAATATGAATATGGAAACTGACGGAGTAATGTAAGCAGTGACGATTACTGTATCCAAAACAATCATATTTATTTTCGTATAAAAATACACTATGTTACCAAGAATAGCAACGTCACTGTTACAAAGCTTTAGGAGCTTGTTTACAGTCTCTTTTAGGCACATAATCACAAAACCAAGGACAGCATACAGCAGGTGTCATATATGAGTATTATGGCCCTACCCCTAGATATGAAGTGCCCCTTTGGGAGGGTCCCCCTTCAAACAGAGCCACTGGGGAAGTCCCCTAGGTATCAGGACACTCGCTACGTCATCAGCCAACCAACCTTTTTACAGTGACAAACAATATTTACTAAGGTTACTATATTAACAACCGTTATCAACTTACATTATAATAGTGACACATCTGACAACTGCAGGACTGACAGGACAGATGAATCTATTGATCAATGCACAGTTAGTCAGCGTGTTTACATCGGTTCTTAGTCCTGTCCATAGAAACTTCTGCCTCACACTGAAAAGGTTATAACATGAGCAGGAATTTTTTTTTTCAAATTTCATATACGGGACACGGTAGTAACGAATGTTACTCGTTACTCTCACTCAGACTGTTTACATGCTTGTTTTGACAGCGTGAATTGCGATTTTCCTGAAACGTTTGTCACAGTGATTCAATTACATTTTCCACTGGATTAAAATAAGATATTCCAATAGAAATTCCTGATTATTTTGCAAGATTTCATACTTACATTTATGAGCATTTTACCCGCAGTGGACACCGTCTTGATTCGCTTCGTCCCTTAGTGAAGCATTCAGGAATTTCCGTCTACCCCTTTGTTTTTAGGGGGATCCTGAATACACTACAGCTGAAGGGGTGTTTGAAGGGCTTGATGGCGACTACCCCTACATCACATAGAGGAAAGGGATGACACTACCCCTTCACGGCCATGTCCAAAACAAAGGGGTTGGCACGCTGTGGAAAACTTTCATTTAACCACCTTCAAACAATGCATCAACCATCCATGATTTAGACATGGTGCAAATTGTAGAACCTCAAGATAATTAAATCAGTCTTAGCCACCTTCTTCTCACTTGATCATTACATCCACTAATGAGATTTGGTCTTCTACGTAGAATGAAATCTGAATAACTAGTTACCATATTTCTGTATTTGGGCTGAGCCTATTCTTCTTGGCTTCGGTGCAGATAATTCCATTCTGTCATTTCGAAATCACAAAAGTCACATCATAACATTTACACTGAGGCAATTGGTTTATACTTTTATACTTTTATATATTCAGATAACCCTGTAAATGCTCTTCTTCCAAATCTTATTTCCCGTCCGACTGTAACACTTCTGACATCTGATTAAATTCTTGAAAGCAGTGCACAATTGCAATGACATATTGTGGATACATGCTGATAACAAGTATGAGTTGAATGTAGGGTCATCTTGCTCATACAATAGCAGCTGAATGAATTTAAATAACCATAAATCAGTGGATTTAGCTGAATTTGTGCATAATTCATCCCATAAAGTGTAATATCTTTATCAAAATGTATTATGATACAGACCAGGATCTAGATGCAGATTTCAAACTTTAAAAACATTTTAAAATAATGGATTTATACGATTTTGCAGCCTAGAAGGAAATACGGTATATCTTCTCTGAATTCTTTGCAACACACGTCATAGGGTCTTTCCAACAACATGTCTTGTGTGTGAGTAACTGTCTGTTCATGGTCAGTGTCACTTGATGATCTCATGCTTCATAGCACCCGAGGGGGCACCATTTGGCAAAGGCTGCTGGGAAGACACACAACATTGCTTCACTGCAGCCACACCACAATTTGGAAACGCTCCTGGCAAAGTATACAAGAGAGACTTGGAGTAATTGATTATGTCTCCAAACAGCTTTCTTGCTTGTCTCTCTGAGGGAGTGGGGCATGATTTCCTAAATTATGCATGTATAAAGGAAGCAAAGGATGCTTTTAAAATGTTATAAGATATAAGTGAGGACAAGCAGCTCTTATAGCAGCACAAATGATTTATGTCCCCAGATATGGTTTAAACATCACACATTATTTCAAAGAGGTCTTTGCAAAAGCGTGAAGGGGTTATAAGCTTTTATAAAACTTAACGTCCTTCCTGACTGGGTGTGTCTCCCTCAGTTGACTGTGCAGGAATCATCCTCAACTGCCTCTTCTGCCGCTTCTACAGCAGCAACTGCTGCCCCAACTACAAGCAGGTCGTCACGGCAGCAGAGTCTGCATCCAGCAGCGACGATGACTCTTGCACGAACTTGGACTGTGGTCTGCTCAGTGCCTGTAATGAAGGAGGGGATTGTCTGGAGCTGGCGATGGAGGTTTCTGAGTTATGCTTCCACTAGGATGAAAACAATACTCATTACCCTAAGGAACTTGATGGATAATCAAAGATCAGACTGTGAAGTGGACAGTTTCTTCAGTCTAAAACACTGATAAATGCACAGAAAATAATATTGAAGCTGTTACATGCAACATTTGTGGTGTTAAAATGACAATAAATATAGATAATGCATCTGTGAATGCATGTGACCTTGTATCTATATAATATAATGTCCCAAATCTATGAAACGGACCCATTTCATCTGAGACAGTTTGACTTTGACAGGAAAAGCCAAGTGGACCTAAATGATTGACAACGGCTGTTACCCATTTTTAAAGCAGCGAGCCAGAACAGTAGAGCCAGGAACTGAATGCAGACACTATTATTAATCACACCTACTGTGTTTGTGTTTCCTGTCAAGGCGTATTTAATATTTCTGTGAAAAAAGGGTCTGTTAGGTTTTCCATGTTATGTTCGGGGTACAAAGGAGAAATTGTAGTGAGACTGTTGATAGTTGTGGTTCAGCATCAGTGTTTCCTCTGTTTATTGCAAAATACTGTATCTGTTTCCAATACTTCCTGTTCAACACAGGTACATTTTACCTCAATCATTTAAAAAATAGAACATATATCTGTCAAGATGACTGTAAGGGAAGTTTTATGTATTGAGGCTGTCAATCTTTTCTCTGAAAAAAAGTATTACATCCAGTAAATACATTACACACTGCCTTTATATGGCAGATGCTTTCAACCATAGTGAATTACAGTAAAAAGTGCATTCAAACCATGTTTTAAAATGAAGGAATTTAACAATCCATGCTGCATGGATATTTATGAAACCAAACCATCTGATTATTAATGTATGAAAATAGCAACTTTCTTATAGTGGTGGCTGCTCAGATTTCTACAGTCATCTCCAAAAATCTGAAAAGCCAGTTTATCACTCACGAGGCAGATTACTCTAGATTCACACAATATCGGCAGTAAAGAAGAACAGGAAAAACACAACTTTTCTCCAACTTGGATTGTTATTCCAAGGTGTTAGCCCTAATGCCGGCCCAATAGTCACACCAGATACATAAATGTGTGAAACAAACAATATTTCTCATATATTTCATATATGAAAAGCATTAATGCAACAGTACTGATACAACATACACATTTTGGGGGCAGTTGCTATAATAATAGTAATAATTGGCTACTAACGTTACTATTATACCTTGTCCCACTGTTGCTGGAATGGTCCTTTTATAGTAACTTTCGAACACTTCACTATCACCACCCTCACATACTTGTCTGATGTGTCTCCTGAAGTTGAATTTAATGTGAAATTTGCTGATACATCCTGTCAATGTTATTATGAATAAATATTTATTTATCTCTGACCTGCTCCTCCTAATAAGTTATTACGAACACTCATATCATGGCTGTAACTATCACCATCTTACTGAATCAATGAATACTGTAACAGTCTGAGTTAAGTAGTGTATTGAATCTAAATTGTACTGTACCGAATCACCATGCAACAAAGCAGCAGTGTCACCGCAAACAATACACTGGCCTCCAGGCCTGTGAATTCCATCGCTGCTCTGTTGATACTGACACACCAATAAGCTCTCCAGCTGCAACGTTTTTCTGAAGTGTCGAAAAAAAAAGTCTTGAAGCCTGTCCCCTGTTGAGCGTGCCTATTTCAGTTCAAGTGCCACTGGAAACACAGGAGCTGCTGGATGTGGCATTTGTGAGACACTCGTCCTTGACGCTCCCCTCAACCTCTGTTCTCAAAGACAGTTCTCTCAAGTGGTAGATCAGTGTTTGGATCACTTCAGTCTGAAAGATGTCCTTGTCACATAATGGGAAATGGACACAGGAGCCTGGCCGACAAGTCGGTGTTAGAACAGTGAACAGTACAACACAACATTGTTCTTAAGCACCATCTGTTTCTCAGACAGGTCAGAGGTGCACAACTGAGTGTTACTGGATCACGCTCAATTACCAAACATTTGTTTTCTGCTATTACACATAAAGACGACGAGAGTAATCCCACTCTGAAAACACAGAGACTATTATAGTGCAGGCGTCAGAAGTACTGCCATCGCATGTTGTTCCAGTTACACACTCCTACTACAGTCCTATAACACAGATAGAAACACAGGTAATGCATCTGAAATGCCTAAGTTTGATAATTCTGTATTATATGTGCAGATATACAGTGAGCTGTCACTGTGATTGATTTCCAAATCTGTAGCTCGTAAATGATTTAATATTTTACAGAATTCATCATCTGTGCTGTTACAATCCACTGTATTATGTCATTGTTTTCTTTAATTTAAATACAGACCACGCAGGTTTTATTGAGTTTTTATTTACTTACTTTACTTTAGTTTCCTGTGGTGCCGCTGCAGTTTACACACTAATGTAATGTGGTCATCTACCAAATATACTGTAAGTCACATTGATTTCTTTGCCTTGTACTGCCGACAGTAAAGTATGCGGCAGACGTTTTTACTTTTTTTTTCTTTTACTGTTGAATCGATTTTTATATTCTCTTGGTTGTACATCATTTCTTTTAATGTGCTTGTTTGGTTATTTTATATAAAGCAACAACTAGAAGTCTGTGTCAGTGCTGCACAAGACACAAGAGAGTGCTACTCATTTAGCAAAATACAAATATAACTTTTTATTTTATTCTACATATTATAGAAGCTTTACCACACTTTAATGTCGCATGCACGTATAGGACATGTAATGAGATGTCAGATTTTCATTCATTACAGGCAGAATAAACCACAATATTTCTACTTGACCAAATACAAACTCAATTTAAAACTGAAACTCGGCCCAAAAATAATTTTCCTGTGAGGTGACAGTGCTGCACAACCACCGTGCCAGCCTAAATTTGATGAAATCCAGAAATGCTTTTCAATCATTTCATTTTCTACTTCCTCATGTTCCTCAAAGTTCTCTCCAGGGGACATATGAAGCTTTGTGATAGTTCAGTCAGGAACATCATTTACACCATGTTGATAGCCTAGATGTCCTCTGATATCCTCCTCGGAGCCACGTAGCCTCCTCGGAGCCACGGAGCCACGTGTTTTGGAGCCACGTGGCTCCGAAACACTGCATACGAGCTCTCGTCAAAGGGCATCGCTACTTCCGGTGGCAGACTTTTAGGCTTAAAACATGGTGTAAATGACTCTGTTTTGAGTCGAATTTGAATGTCGGGGTTTACGGATACTCGGATGACACCACAGGAGCAGTATGGAGGCATTTCATGTTTTCTTTTTGCAGTTCTTTTACGTTTGAAGAAGTAGTCACCAGCTGTTTCAATTCAATTGGATTTGGCTGCAATTCCAAAAGTGTTGTTGTTGACTCAAACACTTCACCTACCCCTCCATCGGCATAGTGGTGAGTAGATAATGAGCTATCCCTTTAAACCTTTACATTCACAGTATTTAGTAATAGAGGGTTAAGATAATATGCACAGAATAATTTTTGAAGAAGTTGACTTTGTGAAGGCTCAAGGTGCTTTTTTTTTACAGGCCTTGTATGAAGTTACATGTATTTTTAGATGGAATTACTCCTTTGATATGAATTATGTGCTGAACTGACCGTGTGTGACCTCCTAAGAGCTCCACACGAGCTCAGAAAGCAGCGTGCAGACTACAAAAAAATAAATGTGGATACTACACAAGCTGTGCAAAATTGTATGTTGCGGGTTACATCTACAGGGAACACTGCTTGTGACCAATTTTCTCATTACTTGGTGTAGCACAATTACAAAGCTGAGTGCTCTAGCTGATACTGCTCCATAAAACCTATTGGTGGTCCTTTGTGGTTTTTCGAACATAAAGTGTGCCTTCATAAACAGATGCCAGTTTTAAAGCGAAAACATCTGCACATCTTAAACTCGCTGGATCCCTTTCAAATTACCTGATGGCTCTGGGAGCAGCACAGGCTTCAGAAACTAATGTTTTTTTTAATAACATCCAAATGGCCTGTCCTTTGCTGGCCACGGTTCAAACGCTGTCCCATCCTGAGCCGAGCGGATGTGGACAAGGTCAGGTGGTTTTCACTGCCACACAACATGTGCATGCACCGTAATGGTTGCTCAGAGGATAGTGGTAACCCATTAGCTTTCATGCTACTCCACCCGGTTTACAGCCTAATTCAAAACACTTGCACAGAGAGTCAAAAAGAAAGATTAATACTGAAATGATTAAATGTGCAATGTGTTGTAGCAAGCTAAATACTTCCAAACACTGCACGCCATTCCGCTGTTGTGTTTGGTGACACAAGACTCGCATTAACAAAGTGATCTAATCGCGTGCAGCTCCGCCATGTTTACATGCATCTCTGCTCACTAATCGGATGTGAGGTTTCTTCAGAGTTCAGGCCCTGATCGCTTCATTAGTGTGAAGCTGCTCTTCCTCCAGAGCTCACAGCACTAATACCATCTCCCCTCAGACACAGCACTGCAGCCCAGAGTGGCCTCCTGAGGAAGCAGCACCATTAAATATTAATGCCATGTGTTTAGAGGGTTTTTATTTCAAACAGCGGGTTTGTCAGCATCTTATGTAGTGTTCCTCAAGCTTAAGTCCATGTGGAAAAAAAGGGGTCCCAAAGCTTAATGTAGCATTGTGCCTTCAGAATAATTTAGGCCTGTTTTTCTAATGGTCTTTCTGTGTCAATACTGCGGACACATTCAATGTGATTTTTCTTTAGTAAATTGAGTGTTTTTAAGTGTCTGGGAGTGCAGCTCTCAGTACCTTGCTGTGCAGTGTAGCTGTCACAAGGTGAAGAATGTTTTGGTGCGTTAAAGTTGACGTCACTTCAAATATTCGATGCATGTGTTCATAAGCCTCCTTTCCAGCTACACCCAGGACGCTGAGCAAAATAATGTGATGGCTAAGAAGACAACATTCTGCCCCATGAAACTGTGACATCAGAAGACAGTAGATACAACATATAGTTATAAATGTAGTTTTATTGCTGGACTACCACACCACATCTGTGATTGCATCAGGACATGTCTGAACAATCTATCAAGAAATTTGACATCTGTCCTAATTTTTTTGTCATTTATTATATTGTCCTAGTTTACATGCCAATTTCACAATTACCCCCACAAATGAACCTGACCTCACTCTCTTACAGTGAAGTGGTTTGTGTGGAAGCAACATCCTCAATTAGGTCAGGGGCGTTAATAGTACAGTGGAAAGCGAACACTCCCCATAACATCCTCCAGGAATTGCGCCTGACACTACTGACTCTCTTGAATCTATATTTGGGCCATGAGCGTGGATGTGTGTCACCCAAGTCTGTACCCACCTAATCTCCGCCGCTGCAAGTAAAGTGAGTTGTGTGCCCATGGGCGGAGATTGTCAAGGCAGGAAGGGAGCTCCCAGCAGGCGCCGCAAAAACCAGGCCCTGGGCAGGTTTTTATGATACCTTTCAATCAGCGGATGATTCCCAGCTGAAATGACAGGTGATTTGACTCAGCCTCCAATTAATGACCTCATTTGAACAATTAAGAGCACGGGAGGAAGGGGAAAGCCCTGCGAAAAAGACAGCGAGCGGAGCCGGGGGGCGAGTTCTGATGCCTTGATAGTGCAAGGCGCTGCTCCTTTTCACTACGTCGAATGTGACTGAAGCCTGTCGTCCTGGCTCAGCTGACCCCTCCCTGCTTTAACCAGGTGGCATCCTGCGGGGAGAGCACACACTGGTGAGGAGTTGGCATGGGGATGGAAAGGAAGGAGGGAGGGAGGGAGGGAGGGAGGGGGAGGGTGCGGCTGGGGTAGGGCAAAGGGGTGACAGGAGGGTGGCAAGGGAATGATGGAGTGCATCAAGCTGTGTGTGTCCCCCCCTTCCACTCCTCTCTTGCCCCCACCCCCCACAGCATAGAGGAAATTAAAGAGCTGTGTAGCAGGAGGAGAAGAGGGGAGGAGGGTGGTGATTTAGAGCGTGGCGCAGGGGGATGGGGACCCGGCGCATTGGAGTTAATTACTGAATAATGAGGAACAATTTATTGTGTTCTTGTTAGAGACATCAAAATGCTGCCGGATACTGCCTATAGAGACGAGCATGCCTCTCTCACTCCTTGTGCATCGGTTAAAATGGGGTGTTTAACACCAAGTCATTAACAGGCCCCTGCCTTTGCCTTACCTTATAAAGAGGGGGTGTTGCAGGTCTTCTGGGCTGATGAGGGGACGTGTCACATTACCCCACAAATACTTGCAGTTTCCTCCAGGTCCTCAGAGTTTATAAAACCTACTAAAAATCAATCTCTGCTTTTTTTTCTCCTAGTTTTGGGCTGAGGATGTGTAAATTTGATCTCAAACTAAGACTGAGATGATTTGTAGCTGATTAGCGAGCTAGCTAACTCAGCTATAGCTTGAAACAGATCTCTGGCAGACTGACTAGGAGAACGTTTAGGGCCATGTTGGAGAACATTTTTTGGGAGATAAAGGATAAAATTGTGTCACAACCCTGCTCAAGGCTGCACAAAGAAGGGACGGCCACACATGAGTTTAAACAAAAAATATGTTTATTTAAAGAAATCAATAGGAAATGAATATGTAGAAAGACAATGCTTTGTAATATTAGTACTCTCATATTTTGCAACTATATTCCTGTAATATTAAAACTTCATTCTCAACATCTCCGATGTATTTTACACAAAACTATTTCAAGATAAATAGTTTTGGAAAGAGGACAAATGGAAACCTCAGATCCAGTAAGGACCAGGACAGAGTACGTTAGCTGATGTAGCAGCTTCCACATTGACAGGATTTATTATGTTTGGTCAATCTAACCTGTAACCCGACAAAGTGAAGTAGTTCATTAATAATTTGGATTATTTTCACTATACAATTGGGTGAGCTTCAGTTTGGAATTTCTTTCCTGCGCTCTCTGAAAAAAGTGTATTCCTTTGGGTTTACTTTGGCATCGACTACAGCACTTACTGTCATAAAATTGTTATAAAATTTAGTTTATTAAGGCTACGAATAATTCCACCAGCAGACAAATGTATTTGTATCCCATAAAACTTGGTATAATCCATATCTATAATTTTCACCAAAGACATTAGGTGCGTAGTCATGGAGTTCAGCTTCTGAGTAAGGCACTGTATTTGTTGTGCTGTTGAGTTCAAATATATTTCCCCACAACCACCTACTTCACCTTTAATATTGAATAAATTATATTCAATTGTGTTGTTTTTCTTCACTACCGTTGTTCCAAAGCTGCATTTGTGGTTATTGTCTTCATTGTGGCAATAACTTTGTGTAACTCTGTGTAACATCCATATGCAACTCTGTTTGTCATATGTACACAGCAAAAGTTAACAGGTCTGTTGTGTGTAGATGATTTTGTTGAGCTACAATTAGACAACTGGAGGAGTGTACCAAAAAAGAAAAATTTATTATTTACTTCTCCCTGTCTCACTGGTGTAAATCCTCAAACTGCAAAGTCATTCTCACTGTATAGACACTAACCCACAGCGCATTTCGTGTTCACAACAGTTCTCCGTGTTTACAGACTACTCATGCAAGGTTATAAATATAGTTACAGTTTTTAAATATGCCTTCTTGCTGCAGGAAATTCCTGCCAATAATTCCCTCATACACATTGCGCTTCCTCTGTGATGTTTACTGTGTTCCTTGTAAAAAACTGCCCGAGTATAACTTCATTTATTTGGCAGGGATGAGAAAAAGAAGCGCTGAATGCAACTTGACTTCATTCTCCGCCACAGCGAGACAAACTCTCCTGTCTTCTGAGGGAAGTGTCAGACTTGCTATCAGTCCTTAGCAGAGTGTGAAGTATCCCGACTCTTTGATGTGTTAAATATGAGATCTGACCATAGAACAAAGCAGCTGTCAGCTAGCAGCACGTGTCAGAAGCAATCCACGCCAATTACTATTGAATTCCTGTCATACATGTATCTGCTGTGCAGACGCTGAGGTGTGTTACAGTATCGCAGTGTTAACACAGACTTCAGACGGTATTCAAAAATAAACATCACAGGCTTCAGTTGTCTCCATCAAAAGGCTGCTGATGATCGTCTGCAAATACACTCCCAACATGCACCTTTTGTCCAGACTGCTTTGAGATGAGGTCACGGGGTTTTGCTGCAACACAGTCAGAAGTGCGAGGCCCCGACGCTGCATTGTGACCTAGAGAATATGACTTTAACTTTGTCAAAGGTTCTCAATATTAACAGCAACACAATCACTGGATCACAAATCACACACTGTAAGTTATGAGAGTTACATGCTGTGTCTCTCATGACATTGAGGGAGAAAGCGAGAAGGTGCTTGCTGAGTGTGTAGCCATGCTGTGTTGCCCAAATAGATACGTTCCATCTGAGAGTGATGCAGCCTTTGGAATGATCCCGCTAGACAGATGAGTGCTACTTGAATGTTAATGAGGGCTCCTTTAGACACGCATAAATTAAATGATTAGATGTCTGCAATCATGCAAGGTCCTTAGGTGTCCCCTATTTATGGCATTTGAAATGTAGCTGCCTTTATTTACGACATGTCTCCCCTGCACAGGCTTCGCCACCTGAGCAGCCTAACGCTTTCAAAAGACGAGTTTTTTAATGACCTGCAAATGAATCACTCTGGCAGAATCGTAAGAGAAGCGCAGCCCTCCCCCTTTTTTTTTAAAACAAAAAGGGAAATTGTGCCATCCACTGAAAAAGCTCGCAGTTGTCTGGAATAAAATGCAGGAAATGAGGGACGCAGTAAAACATATTTGTTTCGGAGATGCCTCTTACCGAAAGATACACTGTCGAGCCGCGGCGAGGGCCTCGGAGGACCGCACGGTCTCCGAACGCAGTCACCCAACAATGAATCTTCGTCCTCCTTCAGTTCACACGCTTTTCATTGTCGTTTTCTGGTTGCAACAACAGCTATTTTCATCTTCATGATTGCATTAATTACAGCATAACTCATGTCTCTTGGCTCCACCAGTGTTTTCCCCATAGAAAACATCATGTCAAGGCCTCCACAAAGGAAGAGAACAGTACATATATTCAGCTGGCACTTCATTAATCAACATAAGAAATCAGCGTGGCTTGACACTTATCTAGCTGCGACTGAATCTACTACTGGAGTTGTACTTGTACTTTCTTTTAATAATGCCATTTAATCCTATTCTGATGATTTTAATGAGATTTAAGCTCATTGATGTAATAATCAGCGATGCAGCCATATACAGTTGTGTAGACATAAAGCCTCATGATGGACATACAGTAAGTGACTGCTTCTCTATTGAATCATTGGGCCCATTTTGAAGACTTCTTAGGGTCCCAAGAAGACCCCTGGGTGCACAGACAGCAATAATAAGAGGCACCTATGTTCCAGTCACCCACTCTCTGGCCAAACTGAGGTCTTTTTGTGTTTTTGTGGTGAGAGAGAGAGCGAGAGAGAGGAGGGGGAAGAGAGAAATCTCTCTTAAGATTTCCGCTATTTCCCCCCTCTATTTATTAGGGTAATGAATTTCCGACTGCAGTGCCAGTTCCACTGAGCCTGCTTCTCGGCCTAATTCTCTGTAACATTTCCTCATTGCCGCTGGGGAACATTATATGAAGGCAGGGCTTACAATACCATCAATATGCCCAAGACGACAATCGGACGTCTCATAGATATTAATGGAAGTGCAAATTAAATCAAAGTTGGAGTGCAGCTATCGGGGCTATGATCAATGCCTTTTGCACAGTCAGATTTAATATGGGGTTTGTAATTTGAGTATCCAAACAAAATGTGCATCTTAATGGGGAAGATGAAAGTAATCCCACATGGGGAGGAAATAATACATTAGCTGCATTGTAATTAGAGAACTCGGAGTGCAATGTTTCCCCAGCTTGGTATTAATGTTGAATAAAAGCCTGATACCTTTACGACGTGGACATTTGAATTGTTTTTTTAGTTACCTCTTGATGGGTCAATGGAGGCAAAAAACAATCATGATCGTGTTAGCTAAATGTATTAGAATCAAACTTAATACCAACAAGACTGATGCATGATAAATATTATTCCACTCATGACAAATAATGAGAGAAGAACACATCAGGTATGTTTGGATGTGATTGTGATTCATTTGATTTGATTATGAAAAACCCTATGTTTTAAAGCAGAGACATTAAAAGTATGTGAAACATGAGTCCCTGATTGTGCAAGTCACCTCACAAACATTCAAAGAGAATACAAAATAATAATGCAGCTTGACAAAACC
Source organism: Hippoglossus hippoglossus (assembly GCF_009819705.1). NCBI lineage: Eukaryota > Metazoa > Chordata > Actinopteri > Pleuronectiformes > Pleuronectidae > Hippoglossus > Hippoglossus hippoglossus. The sequence goes on along the minus strand of NC_047155.1, from coordinate 24,244,634 downwards.
CTTCCTCTTCTATTTATTGGCAATCCTTCTGAGTACACACAGCAGCCGGTTAAAGTGACACCATGTAAAGTCAGCAGGAAGCATGAGCGCAAACAGCAAAACAGCTTTTCAATGAATAACACATGAGATATCAAACAGTGGTAGACAATGATCCACAGCCTTCATCGAGTCAAGAGCAACACAGGAGAACACACGGGCTCATCGCACTCGATGCTTCAAATCAAATCAGATCACAACGAAACAATAGTGGGTGCCAAGGTGCTTTTTAATGAGGAAATGAACTTAAATAAATAAATTGTTTGCTTCTTCCCGAGAGTTACATGAGAAGATTCATACAACTCCTATGCTAAATGAGAAGCTAGCTCGATTAGCAAGTTAGCTTAGCATTGCATGAATGAAGTTAAAACTGTTGATTCTGTCTGGAAATATCAAAATTCCAAACAGCCTCCTCCTGCTCAATAACACGTAATATCTTGTTTGTTTGATACCATAGACTGGATATAAAGATGTCTGTCTCCCGAAGCGTCTTGATCGCCACCTGGTGGCTTGCTGCAGTATAGGTCACATATCCCACCTCCTCCATGTGAGTGGATGGGAAAAAGACCAAACTAATAAGTCAGGTCAAATGACTTGTGATTTGATGTGTTACAACAGGACCTCGCAACTGTCGCTTTATCCCTCGATCATTACTGTGCAAGATGGCGGCATTCGTATCAGGGATATTTTGGCATAGCCAATCTTTATATACGGTCTATGGTTAATATATAAAAATAAAATGTGATAAACCGCAAGTTCTGGTTTCATGCCAAGTTAAGCGAATGAAAAGCTTGCTTGATTTCTATGGTACAGAAATGAAAGTGGTTTTGATGTTTTCATTGTTCAAATGTGAAACTATTGCTTTAAGTGCAACAGAGTATTCTGTAAAAGAGACTCTTTTTTTGTGTCTTTGTTTAAAACAAACAGCTGGATGATACAATAGCAAATGTATTTGTGTTATCTTTTTGAGCTATTGTTTTTTTTTTATTTAATGGACTAAAACATTTCATATAAATAAGCCTGAGTGTCTGACAGCTAAAACTTCAACATATATTTTAGTTTTTTTTAGCGCAATGAAGATAAGATTTTCCATCAGGTAATTAGTCAAATGAAATCGTCTTGGGTCGTTAAGTTTGAAGTTCACAGAGCACCACTAGACCTTATTAGAAGATAAATGTTGACATTTTCCTTTTGCTTTTGCACAGTGCTACCTCTGATGATAGCATCAGGGGGCTCAACTCAATTTATAAGGTATAACATTTCATCTTCAAACACCTCGCCGACTGGGTCTGTAACAGGACGCTGTAATCCATCAATAAAACTGTATTGATACTGTCAAATGTTAATATGTCACCCATAAACCCCTGGGCATTCTTGTCACCAGGACACAGCCTGCTCAGCAACACCGATTGCCTCATCGTGTTGTTCGGCATCGACCCAGGTCTCCCTCTGAACGGCCGCCGCTGTAAAATGTTACACGCAGCGACTGAGTCGAGCATTAATCAGAGCAGATTTGAAGTGTGAAGACGCAAGTGGCTTTTTCTGCTGGAGAACTGTTTAGCACAACAGCGCCGTGTACAACCGGGTCCCGCTCTTCAGTGTAATGGCAGCAAAAAGGAGGTCATAAATAATGGATTCAAGATCACTTACACCTCATGAAGCAGGCCGCGGTGTTTGAGGGTGTATCACATTTTTCTGCTCAAACGCTGGATTTGGCTCTTTTGGCTGCAATTGTAAAGGAAAACAAGACCTCTGAAAGAGTTTAATGTGGTGCAAAACATGACGGCAAAACAACAGTTTACACACTGAACCTGAAGGATGGTAGTGAACAGGCAACACGAGGGCTGGGAACAAAAAGGCTTTTGGTCTGGATTGACTTTGGGATAAAACAGTCGCTTTTATTACCTGTAACTCTCAAAACTAACCACATTATGTCCCAGCTTCATTCAACTTGGAAAAATATGAATGAATGAGTTTAACCGAAATCCTGTTTGTCTTGAGTAAAGATTTGGTCCGTAGATGCCGGTGTAAATTACACTTTATCAACCGCTGTTATAGATTCTTATTTGCACTTAATTTTCTCTCAACTTTAAGAATTATTCCAATCTCCTCTTGACAAAATAACAGATATAATTACATTTTTAATGCATTTGAAATGTAACTGTCCACTATCAAACCACATTTAATTGAAAATATATTAGTATTTATTCAGCAGAATTGGAGAGGTGTTCTTATTTTATCACAATCTCCTCACATACACATAAGGCAGAGTTCAGTGTTATTACCTTTAGATGATAGCAAATAATGTGATAACCTCCTGTAACTTTGTGTCCTTGTGTCAGTGCTGCCGCTGCCTGTCTTCATACTGCCCCTCAGTGGCAGGACACTGAAACTGCCTTAAAAAAGAAGAGTTGCCTTCCTCTGAACAATTTCTGCAAAAACCCTGCATGAATGTGACATGCCAGAGTTAGATATTTTACTATGAAATATGGGGATAAGAATCCTAATAATACCTAATGTGCCAATACAGCTGGAGATAAATAGCACACGAGCAGAGGAGATGATCAGATCTCACTCCATATCTTAATGGGATCCTCTCACGCGCCATTCCCATTAATGACCAATCCCCCAATTATGTAAATCGGCGGACGGTCACTAACAGTGAGAAATTGAAGTTGCCCACACAAACACCAACAGTGTCACATTGCAGAGAGTGCTAATTGGCCACTACTTTTCACATAATTGCAGTGGCCAGGGTCATGTCCTCGGCCAACCTCCCCTTTAAGTATTGTTTCTCAGCACACAAACAGTTAATGGAGCAATTAAGATGGCACTCACAAGCACCACTTGTAGGGACCATTTGGCAGGAAAGAGCTGCAGAGAGGTGGACTGGGATGCCGTAATCCTGCACATGGTGCACGAGAGTCCGGGGGGAGCGGTAAGTCAAGGTGCAGACAGGGCATATTACAGCTCACTGGTATCCTGCTCCAGTGTGAAAGTAAACTGGTGGTCATCACTGAATCAACCATGTTGTATTTCGCACTTTCTGTTATTTTTACTAGAATTTAAAGCTAATACAGGGTTTTACTCCTGGTGTCAGTAATGCAGCTTAGTGTTGCAAATTGGTGCAAATTAAGGGACAAGAATAATTCCATTACTTTGATTCTGGAAACATGGTGGCACACTGCAGGCTGTCTGTGTATTAATGAAAAATTCACATTCTCTTTTGCACTTGCATGAAACATACAATCTCTGCTTCCACTACAACTCTCAAAACACAACTCTCATTGACAATATTCTGCACACGCACACAATTGAAATGACAGTAGGCTCCATACAGTTTCACTACTGATTTCCCCATTAGTAAGGTGAAGCAAATTACACACGTCTACCTTGAAAAACTATGATACAAATCTCATATTTGCATTACTCACAGTTCAATACTCATTATACAGTTGTGCTGCTCCTTTTATACAACCAATTACTGCTTTGGCTCACCTCGAAATACAGAAGTACACTGACATCAATCAGGTGAACATCAGCGAGATTAAAAATTAACTAAATATTTTCCATTTATATGTAAAAAATCACACATGCAGTCAGTTATGCATTGTACTGTAAATAAGCCTCACATTTATATAAAAAACAATAATAATGAAAAAACCTACTTTTCAGTTTGTGGAAAAAGACAAGTTTCTTTCAAAAGTATTAAAGACACAAAATATACACAGAATTCAGTTTATGCGAATGTCAGGAGAATATGGAGCAGAAATTGTGACAAAACTCTTACGAGTTACGATTTTCCATTTCACTTTTGGACTTTTCTAAAACAAGTCAGCAACAAAAAAAAAACTAACAAGAAGCCTGTTTGTTGCACCATTTTATTACTCAATAGTTACACTTCAATTTTCAACTTACTGACACAGTTTTTTCCCACATACAAGTTACATTTGACACATTTATAACAGTTGTGACATCAAACTGAAGGTATACAGGATGAGACCTGTCGTAAATAGATCAGAGCTGAACAACAACTAAACATCCAGTAACAATACTTTTTTTGAAATTGCTCTAATGTGTAATTCAATACTGGTATGGGCATAAAATAATGCTCCTGTAAGTGCTTAAAAGAGAGATAATGTGAACGCCACCTTTTTCTGAAACTGATCCCAGGTGAGTGAGGAACAAAGTTTCCGTCTCCCTCCTCTACCACAGACTTTGCCCACCCTCTATGACTAAGTTATGCCCTGTCATGTAGTCGGAGGCATCAGATGCCAAGTAGACCACTGCGGCTTGCAGGTCTGTCACTTGAGCCAGTCTACCAGCAGGGATATCTGACAGCCAGCGCTGCACCAGAGGCCTCAGACTCTCCGAGTGGATGAGAGGGGTGTCAACGATCCCCCTGAAAAAGAGAGACTGAGGAATGAAATCAGAAGGCATCACAGTTTAGAGCCAGGAGTGACAGCGTTGTTTCAGAGCCACCACTTTGGTGACAAAAATAAACCCAATTATCCTGCGAAGAAAGGGCATGGAGAGCCTTCTCTGATACTTACTGTAGGACTGGTGGCACGTAAATGACTGGCACATCTCAGGAGGAGCCTGCGGGTGCGAGGGGACGTTTGGCATAATTTGCTCACAGCCTTTGGGTTAACTACTTAAATACAACTCCCTCATTTTTTACCGATGCAGGGACAGTACTCAGATAGAATTCATGTGAAGACATTTTGTGCTGCTTTTATTTTTGTGGCTGGTCCGTTGTCTCGCGTCACAGCCAATGCAGTCCCCCTCCACCTCCTCCAGTGAAATATCACACGGCTCACATTTGAATAAATATGTCAACACGCCTGTTTGTGCCTAATACGAGACGACTTCTGACTTTCTACACAATCGACGTGACAGTGACTAAAAGCCGCGAGGCCCGAATCATTGTTCGATGCATCCCGGCGCCTTGATATGAAATTCCAACATTTGGCTAAATTAGCACTTCCAAGGAGCGTGTGACACCTTGGTTAACATATTCCACCTCAATTATATTTCTCTTCAGCTGCCCTGTTATCTGGAACCTTTCCTGGCAATCAGAGGTACTGTTTTCCCTCAGCCAATTTTCTAGATAATGCAGCTTATCACTGCCGCGGCTAAAGTTGCCAATGGAATAGGGCTCCAGTCAACCTCGCGAGCGCTAATTGTGTCCCTTTTTTATGCATATTTACCGACTGTCACTTCAAAGAAATCAGCGGCCCATTGAGACAGCCAGTTAGCGAGGGGGAGAGAGAATTGCTTCTTTGCAAATTAAAATTAGCAAACAAACTGCCGATAAATAAAGCTGAGCGTGTGCAAGGGCTTTGTTCTGGGGCTGTGGCTGGGCCCGGCTCGCCCGGTGCCACCGGACGGATTTGCTCAGGGATGGCTGGGGCTAAGGGATGCTCCACTTAACACACACACATACTGACTCCCCCTACACACACACACACACACAACCCTTCCTGTGTTCTCCTCTTTTCTTCCCGCTGCTCAGCTTCACAGACAAATAGATACAAACAAGGCTCCATTGTCGCAGCCACACTTTGAGTGAGGTTGCAAATTTGATTCCCTAATTGAATAGAACAATTAGAGCAAGTGTTTGGTTGATTCATCCCTCAAGACGTCATCTAATTAAGCACTGATGCATTGTTTGAGGACTTAAATTAGTGCATCGCTCTCAAATGGGGGCTCTTCATATGAAAGCAAACACGCTAATCACCACTCGTTTTTGGCAGCTCGAATCCTCGCCACACTCGAAGGTGGACCGGGGCGTTTCAGCACAAACACTGCGCGAGCGAGCGCCGAGCGAGCAAGTGAAGAGATGGCCAAGAATAGACGGCACTCACGGTGAGATGCAGTTGACACGCACTCCTCGGTCGATCCATTCGGTGCCCAGAGTCTGTGTCAGTTTAACCACTCCGGCCTTGGACGTGTTGTAGGAGAGCTGCTTCTGAGGATGAGGGACTGCAGGGCAGAGGAAAGAGAAATCAGTTACACAAAGATTCATTAAGATCATACTTATTGCATCATGTACTTTGACTTGATTTCGCAGGTAATAGATTAAAATATTTTCCTTCATGTTTTCATTTATGTATTTGCTAGGGACAGTGCACATCAAACAGAGTAAATACTGTAAATGAAGCAGAGTTAGTAGTACAAACCAATTTTCATCCGTTGATATCTGACATAAAATAAAATGACCTATCTTATATAATTACAAATATAAATGGATAATTTATGTGTTTTATATACACACCATCAACACTAACTAACAAACACATGATTAAAACCCTTCGGCCAGTAAAAGTAAGCAAATAGCACATGATTAAAATATATTATACAAATCAAACTATACAATGCAACACTTAGATACAATACAAAGCCGCAGGTAAACTAAATCACATAAGATAAAGTGGAATAATTACACACGGTCACAAGTTTGGTTTGATTAAAGCTTAAGTCTTAAGTTTGTTTTTAATAGATAGATGATTCTTATTATTTCGGAAGTCAACAGGTAAAGTCGTAGGCTCTGAGAAAAGACGTCTGTACATCACAACCCATTCGTCTCTGATGCCTCTTGCCCGACCATTACTTTCACAGCAGCTCCTTTCTCAAAGAGTGCTCACACACTACACATCTTGTATTGCAGCTCATGCACTTTCTTGTGGACACTACATAAAAGCGCTTCCATTAGCTGGCTGGAGGGGGAGGGGGGAGGGGGGACGCTGCAGATGAAGCCATGTAAAATTAATTGCTTATAATGTCCAGTTATGCTCTGTCCTCAGCAACAAAGGCAGGGAGCCATTTGTTTGCCTTGACCATCACAGATGCTGCACACTGCATGGGATGCCGGGACAGGGGCTCATTTTCTACCGGTTGATTAATCATCATGAGGAAGGCTCCAAGTTACATACAACTTTAGTAGTTAACCTCATCACCTGCTGATCTGACTGCCAAATGGCTTCAGTGTGAGACGGGGATGATAAATAACGGCCAGCTGCAAGGAGGCAGAGAAGCGGTCCTGGGGAGAGGAAAAGGCTGGACCATCCCTGCCCAGGACAGAGGTAGAAGGTGGGGAAGAAATAAGATGTAGACTTTAGGACAAAGGCTCCGTGGCTGAGAATGTGGTTGAGCGGGATTGTGTATAGCGAGTGTGGAGAGATAGCGGGAGAAGGTGAGGTTGGGCTGGGCAGGGCTGGATAAGAGCAGGCTAGGACCTCAGAGGAGCAGGCGAGGAGGAGCGGAGCCCAGGGCTTACACGCAGATTGAAGGTGAAATCCGACTTATCAGGACAGGAAACACAGCTCAAAATGCCTAACAGCACTAATCCTCACTCAAGACCTGATGATACAGCCCCAAAATACCATTCAGAAAATGCCTTCATCCTTTAAATAAACCTGCATTGATGTTTTCTCGCCCGTCTTAAAGAGCAGTAATCCCCAGAGAAGGGAAGAGGAGGTAGAAGGAGGGCATTCTCCAAAGCCCTCTTTAACATTCACCCTGCTACTTATTGCCCATTTCAAGTGGAGGAAAATACACGTTCTTTATCAGGCACGCCTTTTACATTTCGAATTCTTCGGAGCAGATAAGGAGAGATCAAATGATGCCCCTCCTTTCCCATAGTGGCGCTAACGTTCACGACCGAGCAGCTGCAGATCAGCAGGTCTGTGTGTGTTGGGGGGGTCACAAATCTCTCAGTAAGGTCATCACGCAGCCCCCCCCCCCCCCCCAAAAAAAACCCCCTGAGTGTGACCATATCGACATGGATATTTCCTGCCTAGGTGTCTTTGAGCTGCTGGCATTTATTCAGAAAAGGAAAATGGTGGTTGATGGTCGACATGTGTGTGTGTGTGTGTGTGTGTGTGTGTGTGTGTGTGTGTGTGTGTGTGTGTGTGTGTGTGTGTGTGCGGAGGGGTGTTAGTGAGCACATATTCTATTCAGCAGATGGACAAAAAGCTGTCATTGTGCATTTTAATTGGGCATTTACGGCTGCTTTTTGGGCTTCCACTTGGCTAGAACAGGTCCCATCTGATTACACATTATGACAATATTACAACAGATGTCCAGACCAATAAAGTAAATTCCTGAAGGACTGCACGTAATGTGAGTAATTGATCATTTTTTTACGCCGGCCTCTATTTACCAGCATGCTCCTGTTTTACAGATTGCCCCTGCAGTCGGGACTGGGGACCATATGGCACAGCGGTTTACTGGCGATTTGACTATACTGCTGATGAAGTGTTGCTGTTCCTCCGGAGGAACCTGTTGGAGGAGGAATGTTACGCTGTTTACGCCGGCGCTGCGAATTACAAGGCTTTTACTGGGCTCACGCTAAACTCTAAAAGTTTCTTCCGCTGTTCAAACACGGCTGCTGGCACAGGCTGAGGTTCTGCCGCTGCACAGGAACCCCGCCCCCCCCCCCCTTCCCAAGTTGGACCTCAGGTTGCCTTCCACATCCTCCAGACAGCTCCGCAGAGAGGGGATGTTTATTATGATGCAAAAGCGCCTCAGCGAGACGCAATCACAACACTATGTATTTCCTGCTATGCTTATTGTATGCAGGGGTGGATGCATCTCTATACAACAGTGTAACTGGGGTAAAAGAGAAAAAAAAAAAAAGTAAAGCTCCATAATCCTGTTTTAATTGTGCAGGTTCACCTTAAGTTTTCTCTAAAACATGAAAACTGCAAGACGTACATGAGGCTGATGTTTTCTTATTTCAACTCTGCAACCGTATAACGATCGTAAGTCAGATATGATGACTTCATGTCTGCTGATAAAAACTACTTAATGCGACGTGCACTCCCGCACATAGCTGCACAGCAAAACAGTATTTAACTCTGCACCTCCTCCCCCTCCTCCTCTCAGCCTAACTCTCCACGCCAAATGGAGAGATTAAAAGCAGACATGGAGGGGCTCCAGAGAGAGTGTGGGGGAATAGAATCATCACTCACCTATTAGACTGGCCATGGAGGCTGTGTTGATAATCTTGCCGTATCCTTGCTTCAACATCACTCGACCTGCTGCCTAAAGCAAGGATTCAGGGGGAAAAGAGACACATTAAACACCTCATTATGGCGCAGATATGCTACAGAAGGCCCAAGTATAGATCAACACAAAAACATGCAGTTTATACTCAGAGATGGTGGTTAAACGTGAGTGGCTTTTAAAGCTGTGGTGGAGCATCTCACATATGTATGGAAATAAATGACTGACAGCGACTAGATAATGTGGAACTAAATTTAGTTGCTACAGAGCAGCTGGTCGGACCATCAATAATTAGGTCAGACAAAGAGATAGACTACTGAAGGAACATCAAGAACCAATTTAGTTCTTTCAGCATATTTTATTTTATTCTTAAATTTTATTTTTTTAAATACTAACAAAGCATATATTACTTCAATATTATTTTATGAGAAGAGAATTTTGGTTTTATCACTGTCGCTCTGTTGCATTTGATCATTTGTACCTGCTACAGAGTGCATCCAGTCGATATCCTATTTGTTGCTTTTAAGTATTTCAGATAAATTATGATTGAGTGTTCAATTATTGGGCCGAAAAATTCCCCCACTTCTAAAGCCATTATAAGAAAAAGCCGTCGGTAAATCTGAAGAATCTGAAAACAGGGAAGCTTTAGAGATTTTCACAGTAGTTTTCATAGGACAAAAATAGTATAAAACTTATACTCCTGGGCCCATAGTAGAAAATGTTATTCTCGTTCTTTAAAATATATATATGTTAAACCCATTTCAAATCTGGTATGATCCATAAAAACAGAAATACTTGTCTACCTAATGCTGTCTCTGTTCTCTTCTGCCGTTTTCAACACAGTCGTGTCTGATCACTCAGTTTCCCAAAGATGAACAAAGAAAAACCTTCAGATTAAACTAATCCCCACAGGATGGTGGCTGAGTATCTCATTCTCTAGTGAACTGTGGCATCCAGCATTGATGCAGAATTGAATGAAACCAAGAAGATTTTATTAACAATATATTTTAATTGTCTGATTTTCCACATGGAAAATAAAATCCTCTCTACGAAGCGTTTCAAAGTAACAGCAATGAGATAAATTCTTATGGACATATTTAGGAGTTAAGTGATATAAAAATAAATGTTTAATAAATGAAGCTTTAACTTTGATTTAATTTAATACATAAATCTACATTTATTTGTGGATTTTTCAGGAAGTCTCTAAATTTCACATCACACTACTGCAATAAGGTGAAGAATAAACTGTCTCACTGTGTCACACACACACACACACACACACACACACACACACACACACACACACACACACACACACACACACACACACACACACACACACACACACACAGTGTGTTTTACGTTCAGTGACACACACCTGACAGCACATGAACGTCCCCCTCAGGTTGACGTTAAAGGTTTGGTCCCACTCCTCCAAACTGGTGTCTTCACTGGCTGAGTTCATGTTGATGCCGGCGTTGTTACAGCCGATGTGGATCGCTCCCCATTTGGAGACGATGATGTCAATCATCCTCTGGACGTCATCTGATTTGCTTATGTCAGCTGTGATTGAAATGGCATTGATACCTGTATCAAACAACAGGGACGTCTGTTAAAATACTTTGTACACACTGTACCTTTAGTAATGCACAACTTCTATCGATGGGCATTTCAGAAGTGTAGTTTTGATAAACTTGATTTACAACGTATAAAACACACAAGATACAAAATCGGATTAAACAATATTACAGGTATATGTATTTCCCATTTATTTCTAATGTATATGAAATATAATTCTGTAAAAGGAAAGTGGAGAGAAAATCCCAACGATCAGAGAAAAGTTTCATGAACAAGTTTGATCAGTTAGAAAATATCTTATCCTTTACTATGCTGCCATCTGCTGGACATGAAGCAAAAACTGTGAATGACATTTGGTACAAATGCGAAGTGCACACACCCAGAGGGAAAGTACAATAATAATAATAATAATAATAATAATAATAATAATAATACACTTTATAGTACTTTTCAATGTATGATAAAAACAAATGTAGTCAATAAAATCAAGCAATTAAAACCTCAGCAGATGTGTACAAGCTGAGGGCGTGAAAATAATTTTTGGCTTAAACCCGAATAAAATGAGTTGTAATAGTCTAAAAGACTAATGACTAAAAATTGATTAACTAAACAATTAATTAATGAATCAGCAGATTAATTCATTATGAAGTAAACTATATATACAACTACTACTACTACTACTACTATACTATACTACTACTACTACTACTAAGTTTGACCAGCTGGTTGGCACACAACATGGCAATGTAATATTTGTTGTGTTTGCATGCCGTACCTTTCAGGGAGAGCTCTTCGGCCACAGTCTCAGCTTTAACTTTGTCCATGTCCACTACAGCCACCTTCGCACCAGCCTCCCCCAGGGCGTGAGCAAATCCTCGGCCTATCCCCTGACCAGCACCTGTCACGTAGGCCACCTTTCCATCAAGACGCATCCGGTCGAGGATGGGCTGCCCCTTGACCCCACGGAAAACCTCGTCATCCGTTATTTTACACTAAGAACCAGAGAGGACATGAGCAGTGAGAAAGATGCTATTGTAAAAAGTGTGTCTATAACACCGGGGTTAAACTGCACCTGTGTCCTTGAGCATTCAGAGGCCACAGACACCCGACGGATTATACTGATGCCGTCTCTGAGGGGGATGATGACCTTTAAACAAGACAGACATCATTAACAAAAAAATGTAATACCTGTAAAACACACACTCTCACGTAGAGGTTTGAAACTTAACCTGTTCCACACGTGGATCACTCAAGACGAACTGGTTGAATTCTCGAAGCGCCAGTCCGTTGGCGTCGGTGGTGTCTTTAAGATAAACCTTTGCTTTGAACAGCGAGTTGTCTACACATATGACACCTCGTAGTTTCAGCAGGTTGTTGTCCAGGATGAAGTTGTAGTAGTTGATGTAATTATTCTTGTCAGCATCAATGAAGATCATGTCAAACTGCTCACCCGCAGCTGCCAGTTCCTGAAGGGGACAGATGGTTTTTAGAAAACCTGCCACGTGCTCCACAGTTTTACAAATGAAGACAGACTCAGTGTTAACCATTGGCTGCTGTGACATAACGCACAGCAGCTACGATAGTAAATGCGTTAATAGTTTGCAAAAGAGTCATCTTAATTGTCTAAACCAGAGGTCACTAAAAGTCGCACCACAGTCTGGATCTGAGCCCAGACGTGTCCAACCTATAACCGATATATCATTGAGAACTGTCACATTTTAACAGAGCGTTTCTATTTTGAACGGCAAAGCTTTTCTAGCCTTGATACAGCCGCCCAGGAAATTCACTGAACAACTGCATTTGTTGTAAATCCTCTCACTGATGCCACTCAGCCAATGAAATCTGTGAATTCTGATGACCATTACGACCGACCAGAGTCGGTGAGTGAGATTCACAAGGTGGGGAGATGATAGGAAGAAGAATAAACTGTGATAAGTGAGTCATAGAAAAGTAAGAAAAGTTATGAGTAAGTAAAGGAACTTAATTTACAGCTTTAATTTTTTCCTACAATAAAGATTGAAACATTTTATTAGAGTACTTATCTAAAATCTCTAAAGTTCAGTGTGAAAACTGACGAAGATATTATTTAAATAATATTGATTTATTCTTTCTTTGCTTTGATAGTTATTGACTCATCCATCCATCCATACCACTTATCCTTTGAGGGTCATAGGGGGTGGCCCACCAAAGTGGTGAGAGGCGGGGTATCTAACCCCAGTCTCTATGTCTTTGGACTGTGGGAAAAAAGCCAGAGCATCTAGAGAAAACCCACAGTCACAGGGAGAAAATGCAAAGTCCATACAGAAAGACGGGGATTCAGACTGTAAACCTTTATGCTGTGAGGCAACACAGTGCTATACTCAATACATCTAAGAGTTCTGGACCCTAGGAGATTTTCTTTATCTGAACCTCTCTATATTTTAATCAGCCCTGGTCTTAAGGATCTCTCTAAATCTGTAAAATACTCTCTGACTCTCCTTCTGTGGTGTTTGGCTTATTGTCTCTCACCTGTAGAGTGTCCATGGCAGATCCAGTTTTGACAGTAATTTTCTTGCCATGTGGGGACTTGTCAAAAAAGGGCAGAGCGAACTCCTTCAGGTACGGCTCTAACTCGCAAGCGACTAAGTGGCCGTCGTCAGGCAGCCCCTCGGCCATGGACAGGGCTCCGTAGCCAGTGAACATCCCGATCTCTAGCACCTTCTTGGCTTGACTCATGTGAATCAGCATCTTCAGGGTCTGACCTGTCACCAAAAACACACCAGAGAGCACGTTATCACTAAATGGTAAATCAGTGAATATAGTAGCACTTAGTAGCAAATGTCCAACCTTCCACATGTCCAGTGATGCACTCTTTGGGAAGCCGGAACATGGTTTTACCCTCCTTGTGCACTTGATCCCAGTCATGAGATATTGTTTCCCTACACATGATAATGGTATTATGGTGTTAACATTATTATTCGTATATCTTAATCTTTGGATGATTGTGTATTCACAGTAGGACATACTTAAACAGCTCTGCCAGAGGTTCACTCTCCTGTGTGGTCATTTTCTCCATGTAGTCATCCAGACCGCTGGCGACGTCCAGAGCCTTCTGCAAGTAACGTGTCAGCTCTTCAGGGACATTACCACTTGATGTAGCTAGCTCACTGGCCTTCATTAGCAGGTCCACAAGGACCTCCACCGGGGTGTCAGGGACTGTGGAAACAACACAAAGTCACTTCAGTTTAGTCATTGTGAAGGAATTTCTCCCTCCTCAGGTCTGTATGTGATTTAAGCTTGAAAACAATAGTTCATTGTCAGTCTCAATGACAGCTGTGAAGACACTGATAGAGGTAAAGCAGGCCCCGTCCCCAGCAGCAGTTGCCGTAGACACAAGGTCATACAGATATGATGTGGTGGAAGGAGTAAGCAGTTGTGATAGTGGTGCCCTTCATGAGATATACCGTCTGTGTGAGAGGACATACGGAAGCACAGCATCAAATATATATTGTGACTTGGGTGAAGGTGATTTATTGTTAGGGCTTGGTGCTTAATCCAATCTTCACACGTGTATGGATCATAGACTGTATTTAAAAACCTGTATTCTCTCCAATGACCAGCAGAGGGCGACTCTACTGCTTGTCAAAAGAAGTCTGTTTCTGTAGAACTCTATTGAAACTGACCCTGCTTTTCCTGAATGCTACATAAAACAGGTCTCAAATCGATCTTCTTTAAAATTTTATCATGTTCATTTCATAAATTATGGTCCAGAGTCAAATGGACAATAAAGCATGGCAGGCATTGAGGCGTGGACACAGTGTGATTGACAGCTGCTAACATTCTATGATTGGTAGAAACCCAAGATGGTGCTGGCCAAAATGTCAAACCCAAGGCTTCAAAACAGCAGTTCACAAACCAATGGGTGACATCACGGTGGTATAGATACGTGCTGTGGTCCTGTGAATGATATGTATATTTGGGCATATTGTCAGTTTTGCACAGGCGCAAGGATGAATCAGAATTGAGTAACTTGGTGACACAGTGTATGTGTTGCTCGTGTGTATTCTCCACATGTTAAGCTCCTATTGGCGAATCTGTGTAAGACACCTGGGGCTCCAGAAGATGTTTTCATCACGAGATAACAAGATTTCCCTTTAAAGTAATCAGCTGCTCTCTCTACTATCGATGCCTTCTCCAGGTAATATGATGGAGATGCTTTGGCAAAGGTTTATATACAGTTTCTGTCTGTCTGTTTTTGAACAGCCTTTGTCATTGCAACAGTGTGCAAGACACAGTCAGGAAACTTTACATGTGTGTGTTTGAGATCAAAATAAAGGCCCAGTTCGAAAATGGCCGTGTTCCATCTCATGATGACTTTACTGAGTGCTCATGTAATTATGTAGTAATATCTGCTGAGCACTAATGGGTCAGAACATCAACATGTTGACAGATGTCACCGCTGGTGTGATCCCATCACAAGGCGACCTTGAGTCTCAGTTATTACCTGCACCAAGGAGGTTGTGTCTACGTCTATGTATTTTGGTAGTTAGCAAGATTACACAAAACCCGCTGGATGGATTACCATGAAAACTGGTAGAATGAGGCAGTGTGGGTCAGGGAAGAACCCAGTAAATTTTAGTGTGGATTCGGATCAGGTGGTGGATCCCGGATAAAAATAAAAAAATCTATCTTTAGTTGATATCTCTGAGAATAATTCAAGGATCTTGATGAAAAAAATCTGATATGTTGAAGGGACTGATATTTCTGAGTGTGTGCGATTTGGTGCAGGTCCCAGAAAATCCCGATCTAGTGAATTTAAATGTTGTTTCATGAGGGGGCAGTTGGGCCTTGGTGGATTGTTTGTTTAATGAATATTACAGATCACAAAAATGTTATGTGTTCAAGTTGCTTGCTTTGTCTATCCAACATTCCAAAAAGCCAAATATTTCCATTTATTATTACAACAGAAAAAGGAAAGAGATAAAACTATACAATAGAATTGAATAAACTGGGACTAAGTTGTTTTTTCCTCTACTTACTTAAAAATAAAAAGTGAGTCAGGTGGTGCAACCAGGTAAATATTATTTTAAAACATTGAATAATAGGTTTAAGTGGACATATTGTTGTAATATAAATATTTATTTTTGTGTTGATGTTTATCCATCTTTAAATTTACATTTGGGGGCTTGAGATACTGAATACCTGGACAAGAGGGACTTTTTAAAAATACCATTTTAGAAGCGTAATTTGTAATTGACCCAATATCAATCATTTACAGATTCATTAAAATAATTCAGATTGACATTAAACTACAGTCCTTTAGTAGAGATTTGAGGTACTCCACCACACTTCAGAGGTAAATGTTGTACTTTTTACTCCACTACATGTATTTTACAACTATAGTTCCCATGTAGATTCAGATTTAAGACTAAAAATACACATGTTGATCTTATTGTTGAAGAGTTAACCAGGGGCTCTCAGTCTGTTTGACATGTGACCTCTTACAATAAAAGCAGTGTAAGTTCAGTGCTCATGTGGTTTCATCTCAATAACTTGTTGAGGCCCCAAAGCTACATATTAAACTACAGACTACACATTTCAGAGGAAAGAAAAAGTAAATTAATTGAAACAACTTTGTTTTAATTTGTCTTTAATCATCTCATGTCCCGTTAGATTTACCTTCTGACCTGCTGAGGGGTGTGATCAATAGGTTGGGAACCAGTAAAAAACAACCACATGTAAATCAGGTCATTAAGATTCAGCAGAAGCAAAAAACACAGTATTTACATGTTTAATGCATCTAATTCAGAAGGATCACTTTTACTATACATACGGAACTTCCGGGGCATTTAGTGGTTAATACTTTAACTTTAGAAGGAGTTTGAATAGAACTTTTACATTTTTGTCTGGGTATTTTAGTATATATATATATACACAATAAATCTTTAAAATACTGTATGTACTTTTTATATTGTTATATTTTCTATGGACTATGAACCTGTCAACATGTGTCAGTGTGGAGATGTGGCAGACAGTAGTAACAGGCAGTCTGACGAACGAGGCTCCACTGGAGTTTATTTCTCACACTTGTATATGAAACAACAGTCTTTACCTTTGCGTGCCGACATGTTTATGGGCGGGACGACCTCCAGCAGCTGCGAGGAGCCTCAGGACAAGCACCAGTCTCCGGGTTGTTGTTCAGTCTCCGCAGCGAAGCAGGGCTCAAAGTTTGAGAAGTGACTGTTGTTTGCAGAACGTGCGAGTTAGCGCGTTATCCAACAGCGCGCAGCACGTGTCCGCGTCGGGTGAGCGAGCACTGATCTACTGCACTCTGCAGCAGAGGCGGCTCTAAGTATCCGGGGGCCAGATTCGTGACCTAAGGTGCCCCCCAATCCCCCTCAATGAGAGGAAATGTTTACGTCAACAAGCACATTATTTGCCAAATAAGAATACAAATTCCAGCACACACCAGTATCCCAGTTTGATGATTAGTACCTGAGTATTTAATGCGATTAAAATCAATGTGGCAAATCTGATGAAGTGAATGAAATATGTTGCCTGCTCCTTTTATCATTTTTTTAAATGTTTATTGAGTGTCAATCCTGCCATACTGGACATCCAAACTATTCCTTTAATTGAAAATTTAGATTGTATATATATATAAATATATTATATTTCTGCCTTGTCCTTCCACTACAGTGGTTTGAACAGCCCTGTATGTTATTTATTAACTGATATAAACACAGCCTGAGTTAAATCATCGACGAAGGCTGGGCCCTGCCGCCACAATTACAAATCCTTTGTCACATCATGTTAGGTATGAAGGATGCAGTCTGCCAAGCTAATAGGTAGGGAACATGGTTGCTAGGCTAGTTTTGGCAAGATAAACAGTAAACTGTGTTATTTTTCCAATAAAACATTTTATGTAAGTTAGCCACGTCACTTACACAGAGAATTTGTGTTTGGATTTGTGTTTGTGTTTGGCAAGTCAAAGTGTTGTAGAAACACAGAGGAAGTTGAGAAGACAACAGCAGATGCACAAGGATAAATGAGGCCTACTTGATCATAAAGACAGGGACAGAAAGAATACATTTTCAGATTTGGATGACACAGTTGAAGCAGAGCAGAGCCCATGTGTGTCCCAACAGCTCCAACCATCTAAAGCTGATTTTATACAATGAACTCCCTCACCTGTGCCCAGTGTGCTAAGATGGTCTCCTAAACTTTTTTGTACATTTGAAATGAGAAATATCTTCTCTATGAATACAACAAAAAATCCTGCTCCGTGATGCAGTTGCTTGTCTCCAACATACATACAATTTTTCCTTTGAGAAAAATAAACTGGGTGAATTCTTTAATTCTTGCAAGTAAATAACGGGCCCTTCGAAGGGCGGGGCCCATATCAATTAATGCAAGACAGACAGAGCATCAGAATTAATTTGGGGGGAGTGATGGGCCAGCGGAATGGAGTGCCTGGAATAACTGGGGTGCCAGTTGGTGTGGCTGGATATTTTTAACTGGGAGTTATGGCCCACACAAATAGAAAAAAGAGGGGCAGGACAACATTCAACTAATTTCATTTACATGTCATGTGTGAAGCTTTTGAATTTGTCAAACAGAAATATAATATATGACTTTAAAATAAACCTTTACATGCTCTTTATGAGTTTCTGATGCTGATAATCACTGCGGATTATCGCCCTAAACTGCAAGTGTTATTTTTTAATTCTTAAGAGCTCCGATTTTATATATGTGTATATACACTATGATACATTTTGTGTGCATGTGTATTTTCACCGTCTGAGCTCGCCAAGACAAAGTCTAGTCACCTTTGCTGATATGGGAATGCAGTATCATATATTCGATCTTGTATACACAACTGTATTTATAAGGCATTTAGCATATAAGCAAGATAAGACACTAAAGAAAATGAAAAATAAATCCTGGATCTGATCCACATCCCCACCGAAATCAAATGGTTTTTTTCCTGAGCCATACCACATTGCTCCACCAATTATTGTGGTTATCCATCTAAAGCTGTTTTCAGACTTGATCCGGAGAATTAGTTATGGAGTTTAGCCGCAGTCTGCCTTTCACACATTCACAACACAGCGGGAGGTTCTCACACAGGCGTGTTCACAACAGCATCAAATCCTCCGCATTATTCAGGCGAGAGGTGGAGCAGCCGGGTGCAGCAGGCAGAGGCAGGAAGTGACATATTAACTCTGCTGCGGAGATGACATAGATAGATAGATAATAGATATTGATCCAGAGGGAAATTTTGGCATTCCAGTAGCAAACACAAGAACATAATAATATTAAAAAGAATCAAGAACAACTACACATAATCTGCATTCAAATGATAGTCTAGCCACCAGAACGCCTAAAAGCTGTCACTGTAAATTAGTTTTTGCTAATGGAGATATTGACAACACAGATCATTTAAGTAAAAGATGAATGCAAATAGAGGTGTGCGAAGTAGAATGAGGTAACAAAAGTAACCGAGCGTGAGTCCTGAAACTAAATATAAATACAGATTTAAAGATAAATAAATGAAAGTTGTGCATTAGACTAACATAGCCTGTATCGACCTGCTGATGTTAAGTGTATTTTAAAAAAGTGAAAACAGTGCGTCTCGCATGATAGAATACATCGATCCCCCAATGTATTCTCACATAGGATTCTCCTGACTTTCTATGGACAGATAAAGTCTGCAGAAACTGCGGAGCCTCTCACTCATACTTTTGCGTTCACACATGCACCTTCTCTGGAGGATTTTACGGAGTTTGATGCATGTCTGAAAGCAGCTTAACAGACAGACAGAGACCAAATTCTAACCCGCCTTGGAGGTAATAAAAGAAAGTGCATGCCACTCTTTCCTTTGTCATATACTGTCAAATGTGACTTTTTGGTATAAAATAAAATAAATAAAACATGAAAACGAGTTTTTGCAATCGCTAACTCACGTTTGTTTTTTACTGAGCTCTCCTTTTCATAAGTCTTCACACAATTAAACCAGAAGGCAATGTCCACTAAACTGTCAATCACAGTTCCAACCCCTGCTGTAGGTGTGTGTATCGTTTGGTTTTTGGTTTCAGCATCGTTTATAATCTATACAGTCTCACTGATATTGTTTACTAGGATATGAGACCCACTGTTAAGAAACTGGGTATTATGAGAAATTAACAGTGATATGATTGGTGGCCTTGTTCTACAATCTTACCATACCTAGCTAAATGCAACATTGGACTGAAGGTCGTACTGTGTGAGCACCAAGCACTGGTTCACCACCAGCTAAAATTATTTTGAATAAATACATTTTATTGATTGAATGATTCATTTTTCCAACAGAAGACACAGTTTGGTTTGGCTTGATGACAGGTGCAGTTGTCCTGGCAGTTTGGACTGAAGATTGTGAAAGACTTACTTTAACCTCTATTTAACGGAGATATGTTAAAGAAGGAAAGTGAGGGGACGTCTGGGGAGGATAAGGAATAGACTATGACATCAAGCATTTGATGCCCTTGTGGCTTCTATCAGTCTAACTATACTCCCTAAGAGAACTGTTTTTACATTTTTGGAATCCTTGTTATCAGCGTTCTAATGTAACATTAAAGGGAAAGTCTTTATCTACCCACCACTATGCCGATGGAGGGGTGGGTCAAGTTTTTGAATCCACAAAACACTTTTGTTTTGTGGATTAGGAGTCTCAGGGGTAAACAGTGTTGCAGCCAAATCCAATACGATTGAAATTACTGGGGATTCCTTCTTCAGACATAATAAAACAACAGAAAAAAACATATCATGCCTCCATACTGCTCCAGTGGTGTCATCCAAGTGTCTGGAAGCCCCGGCATTCATATTCAACTCAAAACGACATCACTTACACAGTGGACACTTTTAGTTTCACAGTTTTAATATTATTATTCCTCACCTTGATGTTTACTCTGAGAAATCCTAATCAAACCAGTTGGAAAATTACTGACAAGGTTACAAGGCTGTTTATCTTCATGCAAGCAGACTGTGCTATTGAAGGTTAAAAACACTGCCACCCAAAAGCAACAGCATGTCAATGGGATTTAAATATTGTAAATGTAATTTGTAAAATAAGAATCTTATGCCATTCTCTTGACCATAACCATATCTCTACTTAATAATCAACATATAATGCAGTTAAGTAATGTCAGGCTTCAAGTTAGTACATTTTGTGTAACTGTGAGGAGTTCACTCATATTGTAAGAAGATGCTCCTCCCTTGTCTAAGGCGCAGCCTCAAAACAGGACGCTCTACCTAAAGAATCCTCGAACTCATTAAGTCTGTAACCAGATCTGTTCACATCTGTAAGTGACAGTCACCACAGCAAGAATGGGAAAGGTACCTCTGGAGAACGACGCCAAAGAAAAGAAAACCGAGTTCAGCTTAGTGCGCGTCAAAAGTACCTGGAAGCGTACCCGGGGAACGAAGGCCAACATGGACACAGCTGACTGTGTTTCTGATGCAAAAATGTGAGTTTAACATTGAACTTCACTTAACAGTCCTTTTAATAATATAGCACAAATGGCAGGATAAATGCTTCATCTTGGATTTGTGTATTACTTATTTAACCTTTTAATATAAATTCGTTTATTTTTCTTATAAGAGGTAATATTTATTTTGTCCCTTCTAGATACAATGTCGATTTTAGAGGTAAGTTTTGCATTCTGACATTAGCATTGTCTGAAGCATGGTCTAATGTTTAATGTTTACAAACAGTGTCTGTTCTGTCATCCAGAATCATGCCGTAGTTCACGTTTGCTATTTGCACAGAAAGAAGGTTCATGGTTAAATCAATGGAATGCACACGATGCAAAATGTGACGACACCATCATCTATTCTGTATTAAAAAAACTGGTTACAGTAAGCTTGAATTTAGGCAGCTACCGTCTCCAGTGTCAGGATTGTAAAGTGCAGCAACAGATGTTCCTCAGGAGTCCTGGTCTATTGTAATGTGTGTGTAGCAGAGGAGACTGAATATTTTCAATAGTAGAAGCAAATTAAGTTCACACTTTCTCAGGTATATCTCAGATAGCAGTCTGTAGGGGAAACCGATAATGTGCAAAGATTCTGTTGTAATCAATCGAAATAACATCATCAGCCGTTGGAGCTCATGTAGTTGTCTTGAGGGTAGACAGCCTTCATCTCAGCATAACTATATAAAAAAAAAAGTACTGTAGAAGTTCAAGATAAAATTCCTTACATTTTGTCTATATTCCTAAAACTCAAGTTTTTACAAAAGAAACCCTAATGTTGAGAAATGTGTGTTACAATATGTGTTCTCTTATGAACCGTGCTCTCTGATAAGACCTTGTTTATTCAGCTTCTAGCCAAAACAGGGACACAGAGTTTTTGGAGGCAGTGACATTTAATCTCCAAGAGATGGTGTTCTAACTAGATGTGATCCTAGAAATTCAGACAGGGATTCTCAGTAATAGAGAAACCATTTGGGTAATACAGACAAGGAGCCTTTTAAAATCTGCTTTTTTTTACAGCTGGGTGAGGTTTGGCCCAGTTGGAGCAGATGTTGCTGATATGATTTGAACAATTTGCACATTATGGTTGATTCAACCGCAGTTAGATAAATGCATTCTTGAAAAGTGTAACATTCAAGTAGTGACTGAATAAATATTGATTCATGTTTGAAGTACTAGTATTCTGATGCTTGATTCCAAAAGTTATTTTAAAGTCATTGCTTTGGCTTCAGTCTTTTTCGTCTTGTGCAACTATTTCACACACACAAAAAAGACCTGATACTCTCACTGTGTCCACTATATATTCTGCAGAAACAGAACATTGTCCTCTGAAAGTGCTGATATAGTACCCGTTAAATAATAATGCATTTTTTCATGTGTGTTTTGTGGCAGCTATGAGAGCATCACAGAGCAGGGCACCTCTTGGACAGTGGTGAGCCCCATTGTCTTCACCTACAAGGTAACCGAGACTCACAACTTGCTGGACCCATGCAACGACACACTCCTGCTGGGTCAAATCACCGACCCGCAGCAGTTGGAGGACATTAAAAAATCAAGCAAGCCACTCAAACGCTTCATAGTCGTTGACCAGGAGGTCTACAAAATCTACGGTTCCAAGCTGACTGAGTACTTAGAGGCCAACAATGTCCTGTACAAGATCTTGGCTCTCCCCACCACTGAGGAGAACAAATCCATGGACATAGCCTTGAAGATCATAGAGGAGGTCAACAACTTCTCTCTTGACCGGCGCAAGGAGCCCATCATCGCCATGGGTGGAGGAGTGTGCCTTGATATTGTCGGCCTGGCCGCCTCACTCTACAGGCGACGCACTCCTTACATCAGAGTCCCGACCACCCTGCTCTCGTACATCGATGCGAGTGTGGGGGCAAAGA
Source organism: Hippoglossus hippoglossus (assembly GCF_009819705.1). Lineage (NCBI taxonomy): Eukaryota > Metazoa > Chordata > Actinopteri > Pleuronectiformes > Pleuronectidae > Hippoglossus > Hippoglossus hippoglossus. Next base: position 24,221,632 of record NC_047155.1, on the reverse strand, counting down.
CAGGGGTTAACTTTGCAAACTGCAAGAATAAGCTTGGTGCCTACGTTCCACCCGTTGCTGTCTTCCTGGACCTGTCCTTCATACAAACCATTCCTCGAAGGCACATCTCCAACGGGCTGGCGGAGATGTTAAAAGTAATGATCATCTGCTAATACCATTACTTTCTATATAATAATACAATATGTAATATTTAAAGAGGTGGAAAAACCTTGTGTGTCCGTTATTGCAACACTTGAAGTAGAAAGGACAGCTTTATTGTAAGACCAAAGTGTTTGAAGAAAATAAAGGTGTTCTATATTCGTGAGTGTTTTGGAGTTTTGACCTCTTTGGAATTCTTCAGAAACCTTTACTCTACATTCAATATTATTCAACACTAGCCATTTTCACTAGATAACCTACTTACTATGCTTTCTATGTGTTTTGCCTGCTGCTTTTACAGATGGCCTTGATGAAGCACAGAGGCCTCTTTGAGCTCCTTGAGAAGCATGGTCTTATGCTGCTGGACACTAAATTCCAGACTGATAAAAGCATAGATGGGCACAACCGCCTCCAGGCTGCATCGAGGGCAACTCGTTTAGCCATCACGACTATGCTCGAGGAGCTTGCCCCCAACCTTTGGGAAGATGACCTAAACAGACTTGTGGACTTTGGACACCTAATCAGTCCAGCATTAGAGATGGTAATTGATCCTTTAAGGCAGACACAGCTCAACACTATGACACTTACAGCCCACATGTGATTCTCAAAAAGAAGTTGTATGTACATTTTTACATCTTAATATGCGCATTGCATTTTGAAAGCAAATACCCACACCCTCATACTGTCAAACTTGTCTTTTCCATACAGAAAGTTCTCCCATCTCTCCTGCATGGTGAGGCAGTGAACATTGATATGTCTTACATGGTTTACGTATCTCAAGAGAGTGGTCTATTGACAGAGGAGGAGAAGCAAAGGATCATCAGCTGCATGGTGGGCCTGGAGCTCCCCGTCTGGCATGAGGCATGCACCATGGAGCTCATACAGAAGTCTCTGCAGGACAGACTGAAGCACTCTGGTGGCCTCATCAGAATGCCTCTGCCTGTTGGTCTTGGGCAAGCAGGTAAGAATCATCAGGGTGAACTTGAAAAACAGGAGCAGTAGCATAGTCCTCAAACAGCCTGAAGCTGAGCATGCATACAGGGAGTATATCATTCAGTTGGTAAAATGTTAGCAAACCATTAACATACTGGAAAAAGGCCCGTCACAATATTTGGCCAGCCTCATATCAGTCTGTATTTCAAAAAAATATATATATACCTGTATATTCTTTCCCACGGATAAGATGCTTTGCATGAGTGTATTCTTATGTTACCCAGAGCTCATGTAATATTGTATATGTACAGTCTTGTTAATGCTCTTTCTTTCTTTGCAGACATTTTTAATGACACATCTTATGAGACCCTGCACAGAGCTTACGAAAAATGGCGTGACGAGCTGAGCGTCAGCCACTGCACCAGTTCAATCCGAAGTGTAAAACTGTAGCTACTCTTTTTTTTTCATCGGAAAATAGCTGTAGAACATTTACCCACTGCATTTGAGCAACAGTCTTTTGTCCATCACGTGTTTTCATAATAATTTCTCTGCAAAGAGTGAGAATATGTAACCTAAATTTTGATTTGACAACAATCAAAACAGAAAAGAGTTGTTTGAGTTTGTTTAACAGTTTGATTTTCATTAACTGTATGTATAACCAAAGAAAGCTGCTTGCTAACTACACCCCTGTTATGACTGTGAAATATACCCTAAAACTTCATTAAAGCTTTTTATTGTTCATTAAACACAAGATAATTTTTTCATGCAACATTAGTTTTTCAGGCCTCCTGACATTTAAATCCAAAACTCTCTGCTTTCAGCCCTCCAGCAGCTCATCAGAAAAAAATATATGTGTCTTTTGCATGATGAGAAGCTAAAGCTAATATTAATGATTAGTGAAGCTTGAGGGCGTGCGTATAAGTTCCACTGGTTTACCACCATCGCCTAAAGTGAAGGGGAGCCCAAATCCCACTAGCTGTACAATTTAATAACCCATCTGAAAAGCCTGATAACCAGAAAAAAAAAAAAATTCTTAGGGGTTGTTAAATTATTTTTTACTAAATAACACAACCTCGGTATAGGCCTGGCTATTTCTTTATGTGAAAGTTTGACTTCATCTTTCTCAAAAGTGGCCACAGCTTAAAAAAAAAAAAACTTGGTGTGGCATATTTTATGCATTAAAGGACACCAAATTTTGACATTTGCAAATTTGTCCACTTACTAATTTTCAAAATGCAAGCTAATACTCGAAGATAAAAGAACAGACCTTAGCCATGATGATATTCTTCCTGCTAGTACAAAGAGGAAGATCTTAGATGATATATTGCCAAAATGACCCATTGTTCATTATTAATTATGACTATCTTCATGGACAAGTGAAATCAATGCATTGAATGTTTTTTCAATTCTTTTTGGGAGATGGTTGTTTAAGGGATAGAAGGGATTTAATGAAAGATATTGAGTGAATTTTACCAAAAATCAATTCATGAATTCTTGATTATAACATGTTTTTGAGTCTTTAGTTCAAGTGAACATTTGTACCAAGTTTCAGGACACTACCTCAAGGTGTTCATGAAAAAGGGATGGACAGAAAACTTGAACATAACTGTCCATGGCTGTCACAGGTGTGAGGCGTAAAAAAAAAAAATTCTCTCTGTGTACATGGACCTTTTCTCAGAGTTATGCAAGGTAATGATGAAATAAACAAGTGGTGCAGGTCAACAAAGCAACTGAAACATTTGTGACAAAGGCTGCTGTGAGCCCTAGCATATGAATAATATTTTCATTTTTATGTTATTTTATTTCTTATATTTCATTTAAAATTAATTTTAAACAAAGTAAAATGGTTTCCGGAATTCAAATATGTTACAACCAGGATTCTTTTAATTGTTTTTTTTCTTATAACCAGACCCACAGTTTAAAAAATACCATCATACATTATCAATATAAGGTACATTTACACTATATTGTCATGTTTCTAAATTCTCTTTATAAAAACCAGCCCATAAGTACAAATTTGGAAAATTTCGGATGTCTGACAACAAGTGAGAATAGGAAAAGATCAATGATGTGTTTTTGAGATGTTTTAAATTCCTCAGAGAAAAAACAATCTTGAGAACTGATACAAACACAACAAGCTCTCTGTGAATAGACAAAGAAAAAATATAATAAAAATAAATAAATGATAGTAATAATATTATACCTCATATTAACAACAATACTTCTCATTTGGTCACCGTTCGATTTGTCAGTTGTTCAAAACATATTGAGGGCATGGAGTTTAAATAATACAAACATAAATATGTTTAGAAACAAGTCTATTTATACTTCATATGTAATTATATGCATTTTTTTTACAATTGAATAATCAGAAGCTAGAATTTTACGTCCTGTCAACAAAAAATGTCTTCTAGTAAGTTTGAATATCAACATTTTGCACTTCTCTCTCAATATTATATACATCATATATACATGTGAAGTATGTTTTCACATGTACGTTATCCCAATTGCCAAGGACAGCTCAGTACACTGTATGCATCTCTAGAAATATCAAAAGTTAAAAAAGACAACAATTAAAAAGGCTAAAAACTGTAAAATTATCAAGTTGACTAATCTATACTGACAGCAGACATTTCTCAGCAGCCTTGTATTTGCTTGTCAAGTAATTCTGAGCTGTCCATCTGTGTGGAATCGAGATCATATGACTGTATCAATAGAGTGCACGATGGAGAAATGCATGAAAGGTCACAACAAAATAAAAATAGTTCAGCAATATTTGAGCAAACAATGATAAAAATATGAGATCAAGATGGAATGAGCATCTCAGTTCCTTCATCCACTCCGTCATGTGGATACCTTTAAGTCACTATAATGTAGGTGCCTCATTAATGGGCTGCTACAGATGGAGGATGCTAACAGCTGTGCTCCTTCTCCTCCATACTGGAGCTGGAACTGTGGTGGCTGCTGGCGTTGTTGGAGCCGTCTGGGGACATAGAGGACAGCAGGGGATCACTCGAGGAAATCGACGACAGGCTGTCCCTCACCAACTCCTTCATTTTACAGGTCCTGGAGTTTCCATAGGGGCCGGGGTCCCCACCGTCTGAAGGGATCTGGTCAAAGGTGATGGTGCCATTGTTCAGGTCCAGTGTAGTTGGAGGGGACATGTCGGGGTCCGAGCTGTGCTGGTAGAGGTCTGCGGGACAGTCGCCAAGGACGGGCTCCTGTTTAATGGCTCGGGCCAATAACTCTGACGTGCAGACAGATGGGGATGACACCACTGTAAGACCATGAGCGCGGGCCTGGATCTCCAACTCCTTCATGAATGAACAATCAAACAAAATATGAACACTTTTAAACTTAATGCCAGATTTGGAAAAAAAAAATTATAAACACATTTTATCAGATTAAAGCATAAAATGGCACCAGTAATAGATTTGTCAGTGGATAGGGACTAAACAAGCGTAATGGAATAATTCAACATTTTGGAAAATGTGCCTATTTGTTTTCTTGGGAAGAGATAGATGGGAAAATAGATACCACTCGCACATTAATACGGTCAATGTGAAGCTACGGGTGGCAGGCAGTTACTTTAGCTTAAGACTGTGAGGGAAACGAATGGTCTGGCTCTTTCCCAACTTAAAAAAGCCCCGCTTAAAGGCACCTCCAAATTTCACCTCAATATGTCATGATCACATTTGTTTTACATGGCACCAAATAAAAAGAGGGTTGTGTGAGTTTCTTATTATTATTATTATTCTTAAGTTCTGCAAAAATGTACAGAAGCTCAGGTTTTCTGACCCTTGAGTTTTGATTTAACTTTGTTGTAGAGCTGTTGCGAACCAACATGTTACACTGTATAAATTAGTGAGCTGGAACTGGTATAGTTAGTTACCCTTGGACAGAGCATGTCTAGTTGTTTCCCCCTGTTTCCAGTCTTTATGCTAAGCTAAGCTAACCAGCTACTTGCAGTATGTTTAATAGACAGACATGAGAGTGGTACTGGTCGTCTCATCTTAATCACAATGAGACAAAAATTGTTCAATACATTTTTACTCCCCCACTGGACATAGGTAGAAGCACGTGTAATATTAATATGGTATTATTATATATTATGAATTATGGCCTAACGTTTGGCCTCTAGTAGTTGCACAGATGATCTAAATACCCCAAAACACTAAACGTGTATTAGTGAAGTACTGTGTGTGGGTCTTGGATTGTTTGTTTCGATGCACTTTTTTTTTTACATGCCTTGATATTTTCACTTTGTATTTTGCTTCTCTCGCCCTCTCTGTAGAATAACACACCTGTATACGCAGCATCAGGTGACGGTTTGCGTGCTCCACCTTCCTCTGTCTGCACTCCAGCTCCTTGGCTCTCTGCTGCTCCCGCTGCAGCTTCCTGATGTAGTCCACCGAGGCTTTCAGAATGGTGCCCTTATTCCAGCGCATGTCTCTGGGGTGTGCAGGAGACAAAGATCTACAGTCAGAGTCAGCTGACTGGCTGACCAGCTGACCAGAACAGCACGGGATTCTTCACAGCTGCTCTGGGCAGTCATGCCTTCACAAGTTAAGCACACATGGACGCATGAGGAGCAGGATGTAGATGACAAAGCTAATGAACAGACAGACAAACACTCACACACATAAACACAAACAGAAAGTACTCACGGGTCATTTGACTTGGGGATCAAAGTTCCCAGCTCTTTGATGCGGTCGTTGATGTTGAATCTCCGTCTTCGTTCAACTTCAAAATGGATGACACCGTTAGTTCAACTTATCAGCTCAATCAGTCTAAGTAGGTTTAAATACAGATCATAGAACAAATCAGTATACATCAAATAAAATTATAAATAATAAAGCAAATTAAAAACATTTTTATTTTGTAATTCCAACTCATTTAAAAAGTTTGATATTTCAAATTTGCCAATTTATGACTCCAAAAGTGCTAAAGACATATAAATAATGGAAATATTAAAATAACACTGCACCGATTTCCTTTAGGAGATCTATTTTATCATTTTATACTTGAAATGCAGTCTGTCATTTTGCTTTTGAACTACTGCATATTAATAAGTATGTATCAGGTAATTAACTGAGAGTCTGAGCTTTAAAAATGGTATTGTTTGGACTTACTTAAATTGTGGTTGTCCTTCTTTTGTCTCTCTTTAGCCATAGCACGAACCTCAGCCTCTGTGAAGCAAAGAGAAACGTGAACGTCAGAGTCTGAGAAAATCATCATCATTTAATTAAAGGGCTAATAAGACGGTGGTTATATAAAATGGTTGCATCGTAACATTTTAACATGTCTGCAACTTTACACATTTAGATCTTTTAATTTACCACATTATGCAACATTATCACAACTACTAAAAATAGTATGCATGATCTGAGGATTACAAAAGGAAATTAGGCTAAAAATTCACATTCTATGATTAAACTTTATTCATATTGTGCGATTTAGTAATACAAAAAAATATTTGTAGTTTCTGAAAATCGGATTGAAAACAGCTATTACGGTTGACAGAACATCATCTTTTTCACTTCCGTTGAGTTTGCTTTGCTTACCTACTGGAAAGCCCTCTTGCCTTTGATAGTTTTCATACTGGCTACAGGATCCAGACTTGTCCAGTACTTGCTTCATGCCAGGAGCTGGAATAATTATTTGGCAAATTATTGACTTAAGGGTATCTTGTGCATTTCCAAATTGCACACAAAATCGACAATGCCCTAGAGCAGTGGTTCTCAACCTTTTTTCAGTGATGTACCCCCTTTGAAAAAAAATTTCAGCCGAGTACCCCCTAACCAGCGCAAAGCATTTTTGGTTGAAAGAAAGATGTAATACACAGTGCTGTGCCATTAGTGTCTGATTTATTAAACTTTGTAACTAGACACTTTCAAATTTAAAACTCCATCAATGTCCATAACATTGCTCATTTGTAGTGGTCTCTCTTGAACTATTTGGAAATAAAAAGATATAAAAATAACTAAAGACTTATTAAAAAAGAAATAATTATCTCAATTATAAATAAAGATTTGTGCACATAAAAATAATTATCAACTTAAAATGACCTCTTTTGGGATCATAATAAAGATATGTTCTCAAACTGAACTCATGAACTTAATTATAGATAAACACTTCTTCACAAAAAATAAATCATTAACTTAATTTTAAATAAAAGATTAGCTCAAAATAAAAAAATTAAATATTTATCATCTTAAAATATCTTCTTTAAGGATCGAAAAGAATACTGGTCTTAAATTTACAAACTGTCAACACTGAAGATTACATTGTTGCATTGAACTGAGTGAGTGCTTTTGCATTTACATTTTAGTGAGAAACTTGTGCTTGTGCTTCACTGAGGATCTTTGTCAGTCTTGGTGGCAGGGAAGCAACTGCTGTGATCAAGCTCTTCTCCAGGCACAGTCTGTTTCTTTGCTTTGTTTTGATCACAGTCATTGCAGAGAAGGAGGCCTCACATAAATATGTGGAGGCAAAGGGTAGTAGCTGCTCCAAAGCTTTCTGTCCCAGGTGAGGGTGCTCCTGCTTCACACACACCCAAAACTGTGTGAGTGTGGATGTGGCAAACTTCATCTGGAGGCCACGGTCAGATGACACTTCCAGGAGTTTTTCCTGATAAGTGACAGGTAGCTTGTTTCCGTTTGCTTCGGGGAGGCTTTTCGCATCGTGTCTTGAGATGACCTGAATTCAGAAAGTTTCCTCTTAAAAAACTCAGGTGGCTTACCAACATGACTTTCATGTTTTGTCTGGAGATGCCGCTGAAGATGTGCTGGCTTCATGCCACTGTTGGCTAATCTCTCCCCACAGAAAAAACACAAAGTGTAAATAACCCAATCTATGTTATTGTTAATATTGTTGAAGTGTCTTTCTGTTATTTTATTGTGAAATATTTGCTCGCTTTAAGGTCAGACAATTTCATTTCCGTTTTTGTATTACATGCTTTTATTTTTTAAAGTGTTCCGGTAGAGACGCGGACTTCCTGTTATGAATCTGTTTTAGCGCCCCTCCGAAGAGGCACAAGCTCTCACGGTGTTTAGGGAAGTTTCAAATAAACCTGAAAACATCAGTTAAAGTCTCAACCATCTTTCGGGGGATATGCTACACAAAGCCTTGGGTGGGTGGCAACTCGTGGACGTAAATTAAAACATATTCTTGTGAATACTGACGGAATTTTGCCGGCTCTGGTTTCGCCTTCTCTGGCACTTGTCCCTCCGTGTTTTCAGCGGCATCGCTGCTGCGCTTTAACCGCGACTCCATTGTTTGAGTTTTCAAGGCGGCAGTGATGACAGTTGATGACAGGTGGCGTGTGCCAGGTTGGGTCAAACCATCCTGGTATGGGGGAGACTCGGGGTTTTTAGGATAATGAAATTGAATAGCCTACTGAATATAACATTCAGTTCATGAACTTACACTTATATTTTATTGAATATTTATTAAATAACAATTTTTAAAGGATTTTTGAATGGATGCTAATTTTAAATATATTAAAAAAAAATCTCACGTACCCCCTGGAGTGCCTTCACGTACCCCCAGGGGTACGCGTACCCCCATTTGAGAACCACTGCCCTAGAGTAATGCTCTCACTTCACACATTCTGATGGAAATGTGTTCTATTTACTCCTTAATGAGGATTTAACCACAAAAACACCTCACTTACAGAGAAAGAGAAAAAGTAATCAGACCTGTAGACATATGACAAACTTGCAATAGTGTGTATTCTAATGTGATGTAACTATCAGGTGTGTATTGAACAGAGTTAGTCACAGATAAGTGCACTGAAATGGGGTTTTGCAGCTCTCAGTTAAACTTAGCCTGAACCACAGTAAGAGCAGTAAATCAACAGTAAAACTAAAATATTGACACACATCCCAGATAAGTGTGAAATTTACCTGAGTATTCCCTTTTAATGTTGGGTGGACAGGAGTTGCTGATGGCGAGGCCCGGGAGTCCTTGATTACCATAAACATCAAGAAGGTTGCCAGACACAGGGAGCTACACAGCAGGAAACAAAATATCAGATATGTCAATATAATTGTGAATTATAACTGTTTCTTGTGTGCTATTTGAATTGTGATACATGACATATGTAGCCTAACCTTTTCAAGAAGCAAGTATACTTAAAATTATTGTAAGGTCTCGACCTTACTTTGTTAAATGCCTTAAGATAATGTGTGTTGTGATTTGGCGCTATACTAATAATATCAAACTGAATTGAAAAATACCTGGTTGTTAATTTGGAGTCCTGGGTCCATCAGTCCAAGAACGTCTTCATTGTAACTTGACTCCAAGCTAATAATATCATCGATGACATCATCCATCTGTATAAAATAAAATCACATTTTATTTCAAGATTACTATAACGCAAATTTGTGATAACAGTTCATCAGTGCTTGTGAATATGATGAAATCAAAGCAGATGTACTTCTTTTTCACAGTTGGAGGTGAGGGTGAGCAGGGCCATGGGACTGTTGGGGGCGCTGCTGCCGGGTCCAGGCGGCATGCCGTGCTCAGGGGGCTGGCTGGGACACTGGTTGCCGGCTTTACCACCCAGGGTGGTGGACAGATACTGTCTGACCTGCTGCCTCTGGGCCTGCTGGATGTGGTACTTGGAGGGATTATCCAGGTGAGACTGCACCTATGTGAGAAAGACCTAAACAACTGAATACAACCTACGATTTTCAAACCAGTCTTTTGTCAAGCCTATATGATAGCATGTATACTTTGTATAGTAAAAGAAGGCAAGGATTGACGATCACCAGAAACTGCTAATTCATAAAAAGAGTAAAAACATCAGTAGTTATTATTAGTCATAGGCTGTGATCTTTGTAAACACAAAATCATTTAGATAAATGATTTTGCTTTAAAATGCAGGTTTGAATGTAAAACCTGTCGCTTGAAATTCAGCTTCATGTTTGATGCTGCTATGTAAATTCAAGTATTGAAAAATACTTTAAAATTCTACCTGAAAACTAGCAAATCCACCTTCCAAGCCTGACTTCAGACTTACTTTACAACACGTTATTTTGATCACTGTGCTTTATTGTGGAAATGTGACTGAGTAGTTCTTTCTTCTTAAATTACATTTCAATTTTTTAAATTACAGGGGGAATGAAGGAACAATCTCAAACGTAAAAAGCATATTTTAGCATCATTCACCCAGACACATGGCCAGTTTGAGTTAGCGGACACTAAAACTCCACAAAAGGGACAGTGTAGAGCATTGTGTCACATGATCTATGACCAGCTAAAGTTCAGACAACTGTAAGTATATCTAGGATACTGTGTAGTTCTCATCGACAGCTGTAAACGGTGGTAACCAAGTGTAAATACTGTTCTTGAGTACTTTACACTTTCAAAAGCAAAGTGTAAATGTAAATACTTTAGATAAATGATATTTTGACGACAAGATAGAAATAAAATATTTAAGTCGTGTTCATGCTCGCCATTTCGTTTTTTGAATAATAGAAGGAATGAAAAGTCTATCCATCTCACCTGATAGTGGCTGTATTCAAGCATATCCATCATGTTCAATGAGTGGTATTTGATAAAAAAAAGCAATTTACATACAGTATATAATCCCTTTTATCTGGTTAGCCTACAGTGCGAACAGCAAGCTAGTTTGTGCAAATCTGAGAGCCGTCACTAGTCGTGCTTAATTTATCCAGGGCTTAAGGCTCATTAGTTATGCAAGTTAAGAAATGGAGGAGGACACTGAGGCTCATCCCACTGCTGTGTTGTTCCAGCTTAACTATGAATTTATGTCTTTATAGAGCCCATTTGACGTCACCACCTCCAGCTCACAAAGGAGCCTTTCTACTGGTCGGACAGTAGTCTGCGAACTGAAGCTTGCTTAAGGCCAACTAACGTTTCATCTTTAGTTCTGCTCATCTAGTATAAAACATTATTTGTTCTGAGCGCCAGCAACACAATTGACACCACTGTTGCACTACAAACTAGCCATATTAAAACTACAATGTATAGTGTGTTTACCAGCCCTCCCATTTTTGGATGTTTAGAGGTTGATTACATTTAAACCGTCAATTGTTACGCAGTCACATTTCCAGGGTGAGGAAGGTGAATGTCAATCTGGGCTAAAAGTGTTTTCAGGCTAATGGTTTCAAACATAGTGAACTTTTCTGTTCACAGATGTGTTTTTATCCAGCCAAGATCAACTCTCTTTCTACTAGAAAGCAAGTCATATAAATCCTAATATTGGAAGAGCAGCAGTCAAAGACGGCACATCTGCTCCAAGGCTTTTTATAGGATTTGTGAATCAGTTGGTCGTGGCAGCAGTGTAAGGTGCACTTTTACAATAAACTGTAGCTTGGTCTGTGTGGTCGGGCTGTCGCTTTGATCTCAGCTCAAATTCATGTGGCAAATGGCCGTAAAGTTGCCATTGTCCAATTTTCTTGTTGTATTTCTTCAATCAGAGCTTGTGAAACCAAGGGAAAGTAGATTATTCTGTTGCTTGTGTAACGTGAGGATTCGATGTGGGGTAGTTGGATCACTCTTATTGTGAAGAAACAACAGGATTGAGACGGATGGAACTTTTTGAGCAGCACTTTACTCCACACTGGTCATCTACATCAACAACACACACTTCCTTCCTCTCGCTCTCATGTGACTGAACTAACAAATAAGAAACCAGAAAGGCCTAAGACTAAGGTAGATGTGAAAGAACTACCGAGGCAGATTCAACACATCATTACTCCTGTTGTTATGACAATTATCAGTTAACATAAAAATGTTAACATAAATTAAAATCTAGTTCTGAGTCCAGTGTAACACCCAGGTTCTTTACTTTTGATGCACCTGACTTCCAAGTTTGCTAATAATCTTTTGTCTCTGATCATCAGTACCAATTACAAGAATTTTCCGTTTTATCTTCGTTTAATTTGAGAAAATTGTTGCTCATCCATTGTCCATTGAAAGGCAATTTATAACTTGATTTGGAGCATCAGAGTCATCTGGCGCTACAGATAAATATAATTGAGTATCATCTGCGTAACAATGATAGTTCACACCATGATCACCGATAGTTTTTTCCTAGTGTTAGTTATCATGACGGTTATCATGCTTTCGTGAAAACTTGGTCACAGAGGCTAATAAAATATGTTCTGCCAGTGAGGTATGTTTTGAACCAGTTTCGAGCTGTGCCTGTGATACCAATCCAACTTTTGAGTCTGTGTAGAATGTTGATCGTTGATCTACTGTGTCAAATGCAGCAGATAAGTCAAGGAGCATCAGGATAGATGCATTTTTGTCATCTGCGCTCACTCGAAGGTCATTGATTATTTTCACCAGTGCTGTTTTGGTGCTGTGAATGAATGAACACATGAATGAACTTAACTTTGAACCTTCCCCCTGCTTTTATCCAGACGGACTCAGAAACAGACACATATTAAGTGCATTAAGGTCATTTAAGTCAGAAGTTCTTAATTTTTTCTCAGCCAAGGACCCAATACAAGATAGAAAATCTTCAGGGGGACACCCCTCATTTATGTCCCGTGGAATAATTTGACATAGCCTATTTTTTACTCTTACTTACTTACTTATTTATGTGAAAGAACAACATGTCATCACATAATACACCTCTATCATGATCATTGGATGAATCTGAATTTAAATCAAAAGAAAAGTAAAGAGACATCAGATGAGCACCATGTTCATGAGCCATAAAGAAATGTCATATTAGTAAGGTATATTTTTAGCTGTTAGCTTTATCCCAACGAATGCCAAAACATAAATATTTAGAATGTAAAATAATAAGATTGCATCAAACCATAGACCCTTTATTGTCTTGTATTATTTGACAAAAAGGGCACAGTGGAAGCGGAGACATCCCGACCTTTTCTTTCCCCACTCTGGCTTGAATCACATTTGTAACATCTTGTAGTGGTTTCTCACATGTAGTAACCTTTTCAAGGGAGAAGAGCTAAGACAACTCATTGTTGTAGTAAATATCGTGTCGTAGTAAACACTGTTAATGTGTGAAAATCATGGCTGGTGTTTGCTCTTTCTCTCTTTTTCCCTGAAATAAGAAATTAATTTGATCAAATAAAAAAATGCCACATTTTCGGTTATAAAAGGGGGAAACCAAGCATCAACATTTAGTTGGCAAGCTATGGTTTGCTCTCTCAATATATAAGGGTTAGGGTTAGACACATAATTACATCTGCTTATAAAAGGGTGTTCTAATGTTCTACAATATACTGTCACTTTTTATTGTTTGTGTGCTGGCTGTGTGTGCAGAGATTTTTATAAAAAGTCTATGGTGCATTGTGAAGTTAGAAAACCTTGGGTTCATTCTACCTGGTTTATCTGCAATGAAGATTTTATAGTCAATGCTTTTCATAAAATGAAACTGAATTTACTTAATAACTTTAATACTACTTTTAATACTTTTCTCTTATGTGGTTTATATATAAGTTTGAATGATTTCCTTAACCGGTGACATTTTTTTTACATGGTTAGCATTGCAGCAACAGAACAAATGTGATTTTACTTTGAAGACAAATTGCCAAACAGAAGGTGATTCTGTGAATGTTGTTGCCAAGTTGGAGCTCAGCACCTGTCACGGGGCTGTGTCTCAGTCTGATATGGTCAAATAAAAATAATCAAAGGTCTGCCGTAGTTTATCGGATACACAACCAAGTGTGAAGCACATAAGATCAACGGTTCATGAGATATGTGTTACGACAGACAGACGTTTGTGTAATTATAAAGTAGATATGACTCATCTCATCTCTTTTTCACCCCTGATTTTTCTAGTAAAATTTAGGCTACAGTTAAATGCTTTAAGCTCACTTGATAAGACGTATAAACTCAAAATACATCCAAGTGCGATCGAGAGTTGACAATGTCCACAGACAACTGTCCTTTGTCTGTATTTAATATGTTTATTTATTTGTGAAGACTTGTTTTCTTCCTAGCTAACTGAACAAACTGCGTGTGCTCATTGTGCCACCAACTGTAGGCACTTTTTAGGCTGTAATTAATACAATCAGAGGGATAACATCAATGTCACGCCAAATTCTTTTCCAGTTTGGCTTCTTAATCTAACTTTTCGGTACTTCGCCACAGTGCTGCCAATTATTAATGTGCTCGCCTGAAAGTACATAAAATGTTTCACTCTTGCGAAACTGAGGCATCAATTATTTACAGTATCGCAACTTATATTTTGTCACTGCCCGTGATGATCGTGAATCTGAGTTCATAAGCAGCGCACACAAGAGTTGACACACTGCATTCAAAGACGATTTCATGCCTATTAATTGACGAATAATAAGCTATTCTCAGAATCCGACACTTATCCAGGGAATTATGATGCTTGTGAGGATCCTCACGTGTAATGAAACGCTATCAGTCGTGTGGCTAATTCATGCAAACGCTTGCCACTGCATCCCGTGTAACGCTGTCGGGACTCACAGCATCACAGCTTCATCTGGATTTATTGGAAACTCACTAGGAGTTTAGAGAGGTGAACACAAACACAAGGGAAGTGCCGCCGGCTGGGCAGAACCTTATAAGATACAACAGAGAAAGTATTCTTTGCAAAATCATAGTAGAGTGTTTCTTTGTCTCTGCTCCGCAACGTGGCCTTTTCTTACAGCCAGACCTTTGGGTTGAGGGTGAACTATTTACAAGGGAGGTATTTCATTTTAACCCTACAGCAAGCTGAGCTCTCACTTTATTCAAAGTCTCTTTGTGAGACAGAGGTTTATTACCTTCTCAAGGAGAGCACATGGGTCCATGTTTTAGACTTCTGCCCTGAGGACCAATAACATTTCGAGAGAAAGTCATCACTCCTTGACCCCTGAAAAGAAACGGATCCATTCATGTCTCTCTACCAGCTCCATTCTTTTTCCTGCATGCTTTGGCCACCAGCCACAATCGAGGGCATTTAGTCAAAGGAGGAAGCTAAACATTTAATGTGTGCTAAAATTGAAGGGGATGGCTGCTACAGAAGAACTACTGACATGATATGACGTGTTTTCAAATCAGCTTGACAATAACTGTGGTGCAAAGAGAATGGATGGACAGACAGGGGCGGAGCGGGAATAAAAATAGACTCTAGACTTTTGACTCACACTGGAACCAATCTGGAGACACACCATCACATACAGTCCATGTCACACTTTACATGAACACAAGAATCTTGCAGTAAACAGTGGTTGAATCCACTAGACTTGGTAGAACAATATATGAAACACCAACACATGCAGATATATTTTTAACATTATAGTCAAATTATTTACCCAATTACATTCAAAAACGAATTTAATGATTCAAATTAGTACATATAGCAGTGTGTGAAGAAAAATATTACATTTGTTCCATTTATTTTACACTAAAATTTTTATAAACTTCACTGTTACTGCTGTCAACCTAAATTTTGTTATATACAATATGTTGTTGATCAATTATCTATTAATCCTAACAATACCCATTCCTTCTGGATTTTTTCTAATAACTAAAAGTCACAGTGCCTAAATCAGGGTTTCCTGATTTTCTCTCATGACTACTTCATGAGTCCAAAAATGTTTGCTTTATAAGAAAAGTAGGAAATCCTGAGCTGAGGATTTTTGGGCATTTGTGCTTGATAAATAAAAACAAAATAGTTGGGAAATAATGTTCTTTAAGTTAAACGACTAATCTTCAGCCCTAATTGTAATCTTCTTGTTTGTTAAGACTGGGTGTTGTTACAATTTAGTTTTCATACAAAACAGTGTAATTGTGTAACAAATTCCAAACAATCCCTAACTACAAAGTGGCTTGTGTGCACACAACAGACCACAATGTAAATTTATCACAAAAATACAAGTGGAGTTGCCAACACCACACACAACTGTTCCGTGAATGCCATTAGCAAGCAACATATTTCTGTGGCTCCAGTGTAGTTTTAGGAGGAATATAGGCAACAAACCAACAAGATATTTAATAAATTACTATTTAATAAAAATAAATAGTTGTTTTCTAGCTTCAGCAAACTCATGCTGGAAGTGTTTTTTTCCCCAGAATATATCATCATATATCATTCCCACTGATGCATGCAAGACCAGTGTCTTTGGTGATAACATTTTCTGTCATTCATTGTGTCAGTGCACAAATCTAGTTATTAGCACTGATTAGCAATGTCTTTTTAAACTGCATGCCAATGAATAATAATATTTACAGCAAGCTACTGTTTCATTGGATTAGTAGCAAAGCAATTCTGCTGTGACAGCACAGCCAAAACCTTCTCAAGATGCTATCTGAGCTATTCTCATCTCAGATCTCCCTTATTCAGGCTGCACATCAGATAAGAACACAAGCGCTATCATTGGCAGGCTGTTGCCAAAAACTACAGACTGAACTTCCACTGCTGGAAACAATTGTGAATTGTTGAACATTTTAATAATTTGAGAAAATTCAGACTTATGGTGCCACTTGGTCCTCGGGGGCTCTTCGAGAATAAGCATCTTAGTATGAAGGACATTTTACATTACATGTCATTATCCAAAGCAACTTACAATTAGCATCCATTAGGGAGCAATTTTAGGGGGTTTCAGCAACTTGCCCAAGGACACTTCAGCATGGGCTGGGATTCGGACATGGACATGGATTTGGACATGTCAGAATAGCAGATGTCAGAATAGGTAAAATTACTATTAGTCTCCTGTAATGAGGTCACAAAGGCCCTGCAAATGTACAGATGAAAGCCTGTAGCTCGCCAAGGTTACTGAATAAATACATGATTTTAAAAAGTCAGATTGCACAACAGCACTTAGGGCTAAATTCTAATGTCAGCATGCTAACATACTCATAACCTTTGTTATTTTTTTTCTATATTGCGAAGTCAAGTCAAGTATATTTACATAGCACATTTTATACACCAAGTGTAAACTCAATGTGCTTAAAATAAAAGCAAAAAATAGGAAAGATCATACATGGCAAGATACATAAAAGAAAATATAAAAACCTTGATAAGATAGTGATAAAAACATAATTACAATAAATTAGAAAAAAAGTATAGGTATAATACTAATGATATAAAATAATAGTGCTAAAAAAAAAGTTGATTAAAAGCTTGGTAAAGAGACGTTTTTAGTCTGGGTTTAAAAGAGGACACAGTTGCGGTAGAGAATTCCAGAGAGTAGGACCACGTGACTGAGAGCACCATAAACTGAATTACAATCTTTTCTGGGTGTAGTAAGGAGACCTTTGCTTGATGATATAAGGGACCCGTCAGGTATGTAATTCAGTGAACATATCAGAAATGTAGGGGGGAGCTAACTCATTAACTGATTTTTAAAATATTTTTAAATCAATTTGTTGTCTAACTGGGAGCCAGTAAAGAGAAGATGAAATAAAAGTGTTCAGACCTTTTGGGTTTGAGTTAATATTCTGGCTGCAGTGTTCTTTATAAACTGGCTTTTATGCAATACCTGTTTTGTCAGTCCAGCAAAGAGTGTTTGCTGTAGTCCAGTCTACTGGAGACAAATGTATGAACACGTTTTCCAGAATCGGACAGTGACAGGAAGCATCTGGCCTTCGATATATTTCTGAGATGATTTCTAGATGATAAAAAGCAGTTTTGGAGGTATTAATCCAATGCCTTTATATGTATATTTTATTTTGTTTTACAGTACAATTCTCAGTCAGTTCAGTGGATTCAGTCATTCATCATCCATGCATGTTTGTACTGAAGATGTGTATGTACTGATTCTCATCACTCAATTCTATATAAGGAACCAAGAACTGTGTGCTGTGTCTGCATTCACTCTACTGTAGTGGATAAAGTGGTCCCAGTGGTTCAACTTTAACAATCTCCAACAGAGGATAACATAATACCTTGGTATTTACCATTTGTATCCCTTACTGTATAGGTAATCACAGTGAATTTCCCTGCTATTTACAGAACTGTGAAACTATTTCAAGGAAAAACTGCATGCTTGATACACAGTGTGAAGGTAATTATATTGATACTGCCATGTGGAAAGCACCTGTCTTTCCCCCAAAAAAGAGTGCACGTTACACTTTACAGGCAGTGGAAAGGTAATGATAGTGACAGTTGTCTTCATTTAGTATAGAGAATATTTACATATTTCATCCAAATGGGTTTCTAGGAAAGTCATTGCAACTAATGTTCTTACTACCATGCTCTTATTTATGTTGACCCATATGTTTCAAAGAATTGATGCACACTACACTTTACAGGCAATGCAAAGGCAATCATGGGTACACTACAATGACATTTCCAGTAGATTGTTGCTGCATATGCCATTCGCTTTTGGGTCAATCTATGGAAACATCCATTTTTATGTCCCTAGACTTGACAGAAGTATTACATTTGAAAAACACTTTAAGGCTCCAATCTTTTTATACTGCAAAATAAAAAAAACTGTTATTTAAACAATGATACCTTCTTGAGCCATCAATTTGTCAATATCTAAAAAGAAAAATAAATTTTACATTAATCCAATCACCACAAAGGTGCTTGTCCCCACGGTCATGTATAAAGACTAAGTGCCGTATTTAAATGTAAAATAAACATAACTACATAACTATCAAATGTAAATGGAATTAAAAGAGAAACTGCAAAATAAATATTTTTAAAAATCGATAAAAATAATGGTACACTAGAGTCATGTCACAGGTCCTACTGTATGACAAAATTCTGTTATTTTGAAATATAAACCACACAGACGACATCATTTCACTTCCTTCGGCCTCTTTCCTGAAGATGAATGAAGTGTCCATGGTAAGTCCACTTTCTCTTCTCATTTTTTATAAATGTTGTCATTTATGTCATGATTTTGTATGAGGCTTTTAGTTGTAGTCACTGGTATGACATAATTGACGGATTGGTAATTGTAAAGAAAAATTGAAAACAAATTACATTATTTAGTGAGTAAAACATGATTAACAACATGTGGTTTGATGTCCTGTAGCAGTTATTTTGTAAAATCCATTTTTCATAAAAAGGAAGGTAACACCAGTGACCATCGGTGACACCAGTGACTCTAATGTATAGATAAACTATATGTAAAGCTGTTCATTACATTTTATCAAATAAAATAGAACCAAGAGATCATGATGTTTACTTTTTAAAAATAATTTTAATCCTCCTTTAGTCAGGTATGGCTAAAATGAGTGCAGCTGAGAAACAGCATCTTTACCAACATCGTAGGGATGCTGATCCTGAACGCAGGGCAGAGTACTTGCAGAAAAGGAAGCAGGGCTATATAAGAGACATTGCCACAAAAAAGAGAAAAAGAATAAATGATTTAAGTGAAAGGAAGAAGAGAACGGAGCGTAAGGCATGGAGGGTCCGTCAGCAAAGACACAGGGAAAGACTCAGGAGCGTTGACCCTATCATCACCAGATACACCACCAAGCATTTCATGGTACTAACTGAACTGAACTGAAAACTGAAAATGCTGAAGTTATTAGTGAAACTGTGAAACAAAGTTATAAAAATGTATAGCTTACAATACCACAAACGGGTGGTATAGGCCTCTTGTAAGTTCTTTTCCCCTTGGAATAGTAGTGTCAGTTGTTGCCTGTGTGTTCACACCCCATTTAATTTTTTAAGAGATTGTGTGATAACTTCAGGGTGTGAATGTAGTACTTCTAGCTAACATCTATGGTACTAATTGCATTAAATAGCAGGCACTAATTAGGAGGAAATTGGCTATCAGGTGTTAAAACCCTACAGTGGTTTTGCAGTGAGGGTCCTCCGTTGGACAAAAGCCAAGGAATTTCATTGTCCACTTTAAGGGCCCAGTTAGGACAGGTTGGTGTTTTGCCCGTGTTACCCCTTTCCGTTTGTTCCAGAGATGAGGTTGTAGCTGATGAGGAAGTAGCTGCCAGAACAATGTTAAGGGGCATTACAAGTTTTTTTCTTTCTGACTTTGGTGACCTAACATTTGAACAGAGGAAAGAAATTATGTTGCTAAATCACCAACAGGAGAGTGAAGCACGTGCCCAGGAAGAGCGGGTTCGTGCCAGGGAGCAAGAATTGGAGATTGAATGATTAAAGGTAACTACCCAGCTGCGTGAGGTTGAACTAGAGCATGAGAGGTACAGGTTGGATCTGATTAAAGAGGGCAGGTTTTCTACAGTTTCTCCAGCAGTGTCCACAGATGCTCTTGATGTAGCTTATAATTTAAGGTAACTACCAACATTTTGTGGGAAGGATGTGGATACTTTCTTTGGTCTTTTTGAGCGGTTAAGTCAAGTACGCCAGTGGAAGGATGTAGAGAAGACGTTGCTCTTACAATGTGTGCTCACAGGTAAGGCTCAGGAGCCATTCTCTGCACTAAGTGTAGCAGATAGTCAGCACTACCTTAAGGTTAAGGCTGAAGTACTTAAGGCCTATGAACTTGTGCCTGAGGCATATCGCCAGCAGTTCAGGAAACTGAAAGTCAGAGGGGCAAACCTATGTAGAACTTGTGCGAGAACTGACCACCCAATTTAATCGCTGGGTTTTAGCTTCTGAGGTAAAAGAAATAGAAGATCTTAAGGAACTGTTTCTGTTAGAGCAGTTCAAAGATATTCTTCATGACCGAGTTACCACTAACCTAAATGAGCATCAAGTTAAAAAGGTAAGAGAGGCTGCAGTGCTGCCTGATGAATACTCCATAACCCATAAGATGTATGACTGGGGGCACAGGGAAAACCTATTTAGTAGTCGCCAGGTTACAGTGAGTGGTGAGTTTGAGTCCAGGGTTAACGTCCTTGTATGGCTGGAGGGATAAGGGGATCAAAGCAGGACCTGTAACTATTGTGTAGGTAAGGGACACTGGAAGAACATGTCCTGCCCTTAGGTCACAGAACAAGGTTCCCCAAAATAGCCAGGGACCTAAGCCTGCTGCCTTTGCGGCTTCTACCCACCAGATTGACCGAAAGGAGGTAATAGCAGCTGTAAAATTCCATAATACCCCAAAACTGGTTGTTTCTGCATGTTCTGACTAACACCCAGTTCAGCCAGCAGTGAAAATGCCGCCCACCCTAAATGCAGAAGAATGTGATCCAGGTTATGCACCTTATTTACATGAGGGTTATGTGTCTCTGCCGGGGAATAACAAACAAGTTCTGGTTAGGATACTGAGGGACACGGGTGCTTAAGAGTCCTTTGTTATCGAGTCCATTTTCTTCTGTAACGGACACCAGGAGTTGTGTGCTGTTTAGGGGAATGGGTATGCAACTGTTGTCTGCTCCTTTGCACCCCGTACCCTGCGGCCTATCCTTTGCGAAACATTACAGCTAAAGCTGTGGTGAAGGCATTGAGTCAGTTTGTGTCTTTTTTCGGCATTCCTAAGGTAATACAAACGGGGTACAAATTTCATATCACAGCTGTTTGGGGAAGTGTTAAAACAACTTCATTTGAAACATGCAACCTCTAGTGCGTATCATCCGCAAAGCCAGGGGACTCTTAAGAGGTTCCATCAAACTCCAAAATCCTTGTTATGGTCTTACTGCACTGAGTTTAATTGTGATTGGGTAGAGGGGGTACCTTGGTTGCTGTTGGCTCCTAGGGAAGTTGTTCAGTCCAGTACAAGTTTTAGTCCAAATGATTTGGTTTTTGGACACAATGTCAGAGGCCCGCTGGCAGTCCTACAGGAGGACTGGGAGTTACCTGACCCCCCATTCAACCTGTTGGATTACGTAAACGGTTTCAAGGGATGGCTCTTTGTGGCAGTTAAACTGGCCAGGGGAAAATTGGAGGTGACACAAAGAAAATGAAACGACTATATGATAGGCAAACAGAGACACGTAATTTTAGTCCTGGTGATCAGGTACTAGCTCTGTTGCCTTTGGTTACCTCTCCTTTTCAGGCCAAATTTATTGGGCCCTATACTGTTGTGCGTCAAGTGTCAGACCAGAATTATGTCATCTCCACCCCACATAGAAAAAAGGTCAACCCACCTTTGCCATATTAATCTGTTAAAATCTTTTTTTCCCCTCGTACTTCAACAGGAGCAGTGGTCAAACCGGCGGCGGTGGCAATTCCTTTTGGGGTAGCAGACTTTTCCCCAATCAAGGGGGACTGGAAGGCTGATGAGCTTAATGTTACCGATTGTATGACACAAGGCCGGTTGAAAAATTCAGAGGCTTGAGTCCTTACTAGGCCACCTGTCAGGAGATAGAATAGTTGAACTATACTCCTTAATTAGGTCATATGACAAACTTTTCTCAGATGTTCCAGATGAGGTGGGAGATGCTGCGCCTATCTGCCAACGCTTTTACAGATGTTCCCCTGAAAATGTCAGCAGTTTGAGTCAGAGGTGAAGTACATGTCGGAGCATGGCATTGCAGTACCCTCATATTCTAGCTGGGCCTCACCATGTTTGTTAGTTGCTAAGCCAGATAGGACATTCAGACTTTGTACAGACTTCTGAAAGTGAATGCTGTCCCCATGCCGGACAGCTATCCCCTTCCTCGGATTGAGGATTGCGTGGACCAGGTTGGGTCAGCAAAGTGTGTCAGTAAATTCGATCGCCTTAAAGTTTATTCGCAGATTCCTCTGACGCCACGGGCTCAAGAAATTGCATCCTTTATTACACCTACTGGTTTGTATTCGTACACAGTTATGCCGTTTGGGCTGAGAAATGCACCTGCTACTTTTCAATGCTTAATGGGCTGCAGGGGTGTGCAGTGTATTTAGACAATGTAGTGGTGTATAATGACTCATGGCAAGAACATATGCAGCACATTCAGGCCTTGTTTGGTCACCTGACCTGGTGACCTCACTGTAAAGTTGAGTTTGCCAAAGCTACGGTAACATACATGGGTAAAGTGGTTGGGCAGGGTGCTGTTCGCCCTGTAACAGCAAAGGTGGAGGCCATTGAGAAGTTTCCTCCTCCCACTACAAAGAGGGAGCTTTCCAGGTTTCTTGGTATGGTGGGTTCTGTCAAAACTTCTCAGTGGTTGTTGCTCCTTTGATGATATGACGAGCCCAAAGGTTAAATTCAGATCGTTGTCAGAAAGCCTTTAATTATGTAAAAGCTTTGCTAACTTGTGCTCCTGTGCTTGCAGCTCCACAGTTGGAGAAGCCTCTTCAGCTGAAGGTAGATGAAGAGAGGGCCTCACTGCCAAAGATTCTTTGATCCACATTGATTTTAGTAAGTTAGTAAGTTATCTGGCAAACCAGGCCCCCATGCCCATCTGCACCATCTCCCCCAGCAGAAGGCACGACCCACCAGCTATATGAGCTCATTTGGACCCCATTCTTCAACTCCTGAAAAAGGACCACCCTGATGTCCAAAACCTTCCCTTTTTCAGTGATGGACCTGCCATCCCGTACAAAAAACACTCAAACTTTTACATTATATCCACTGAGTTGGAACTTCTTTGAAGCAAGTCACAGAATATGGTGCTCCAGATGGAGTGGGGGCTGCAATGAAAAGAACAGCCGACACATAAGTTCATCAAGGGAAAGATATCCCCGATGCTCAGAGCTTTTTCCATCTGCTGATGGAGACAAGCAAGGTGAAACTCTATTATGTGAGTGAGGGGGAAGTTGAGAAGAAGGATGAAGTTTTAAGGCAAGTGCCCCTGTTTATCATTAAAGGCTCTATGGAAATGCATGAGGTACTCAGCGTATCTCCTGGCATTCTCAAGTACATGGATTGCATCTGTCAGGCTTCTGAGGGGGTGTTTGACTGTCCATGCCACAGTCTAATGGTGGTTACTCTTGTAGCAATGGATGCAGTCAATCAAACAAACAGAGCAAGAGTTCAGACCAAATGTCATCGAACAGCGGGCAGTGGTGTGTTGTGCAATATTATGATGAACCCTTCCCTGGCATCATCCCGCAGGTGGAGGAAAACAATGTGGAAGTCAAATGCATGCACTGCAACAGAGTGAATAAGTTATTCTGGCCAAGCCCAGAGATGATGTCAATGAGTTAGTGATGAGCAGATTATGTGCCTGATTCCAGAGCCCCTGGCATTGAATAAGCGGTCAGTTCAGATTGATCAGTGGTTCTGGGAGTTCATAATGGGGCAGCTGAATGTTAAATAAGGTACCATGAAATGTAATACCACGACATGATCCCCGGTGTAAATGGATGGAATGAAAATGAAATGTAAAATGGGGACAGTTCAAAGGTAACCTTCTTGATCACAATCTACTAACATAGCATGTAATGGTAAAAATAGCAGACAGCTTTGGTTTAGAAAATGTACAGTAGCTACTTTGTTGTTGTTTTTCTAAAGCAGTTAAAATGTGTTGTAAATTTTGTTCCAAGAGCTTTCAATGCTTTCACCAACTGTTAGTGATTTTAGAGCAAATGTAATAATTCAGGTTGATCTATTAATAAAAGTTTAGCAGATGGAAATACAGATCTGTGGTCCTTTGTGTGTCACTGGTGTTTTATTGTATCACTGCATGTTTTTTCTGCCACTTAAAATATAATTTGTCACATTTGACTTAATAATTTTACATCCACTTAGAGTTAAGATTTAAAAGATTGCATCATTACTTTTTTACAAGTCTTTCAGATATTTTCATTTTTATAGCAAATACATGGTTGCATAAATGAACTAAAACACTTATCACACTTTCAACAACCCCTATATAAATGATATAATTAAAGGATAATTTCCTGTTTTATTGCATTATCATTATTCTTCTGAGACTGTAATTTCCTGTGCTAAAAAGACTGAAAAAAATATTTTCATCCAAACCTTTAAAATTGCCAGAAGAGTCACACCGGTGACAGAAAGACCCTACATGCCCTTTTTAATCAAATCATTTAGCTCTCATCTTTGTGATTTCATAAAGTCAGTGGGTTATAAAGTGATGCAAGTTTTATTGTTACAAAAAAATAAAATACTACTACTATTTCAATGGCTACCACTCTTCTTGGCTTATTGGAAGGTAATGTGGAAATTATAAAAAATACACCTGGTTTATTATGCTGAAAGTACTTGGACATGTTGTGGAAAATGGCTGCTGCATTTACTTTGGGCAACAATGTTTACATGCTGACAATTGAAATATGAGACCACCCAACCTGGTATTACCTGCTCACAGCCTGACATGCAAGAAAGGATACAAATGGTAAATACTCAGTAACTACCAAAGTATAACGTTAGTCTGTATGGTAGCCTGAAACAACCCCCCTGTTTTACCCCATACACAGGATCTATATACCTGTCATAACAATTTATACAGACCAAACCCCTCTACTCGACTATTTTACTAAGTAATTACCCAGTAATTCTACTGCTACAACTTGTCATTAATCAGATTTTTGCAGATTTTACTTTACTGTTACTTAACCATTTCTTCATATTACTATGTAATTAACACATAATTAACAGCTTGTAAATGAAATGGTTACTGACCAACATTTTCCAGAATTTTCCCCAAGAATGGTAGATTTGAGACTAAAAATATTTTTGAACAATTGGGCGCGCATTTTGTCGAGAGGGCATGTTGCAGAACGTAACTGTGGTGCCTTTTTTGTAGCTCACTACGTTGAATAGGAGAGAAATTGGAAAAATAGTTGGTAGTAAGACATGAGCAAACGAAGAGCAATCACTTCTACCAGCAGATCAACGCACAATGTCATTCCTTATTTAGTAAATCTTTTGTTTAAAGTGGGAGGCAAATTCATTACAATTCTCAAAAGAATGTAGTTCAACAGTTATGGGTCTAAACAGATTAACTGTATTATCAGTTGTATTAAAAATAATCTTGGAGTTTGAATTTTCAGGAAAATTTGAGAAAAGTACTGCTGTACAGATTTTTCGAATTCTTTATTATATGCGCTGAGCAGGTCCTTATAGATAATATAGTCAACTTGCGCCACTTGCACTCCAATTCCGGTTCTTTTTAGTGCCCTTACTCTTTCCATATCCCTCCAGGGGGCTTTAGTCTTTTTCAGAGACTAACTTGGCTTTTACAGGTGCAATGTCATTCCTGATTTGTAAAATTGAACGGTTAAAACTATTGACCAGGTTGTCACACAGAGACAAAGAAGACCAATAGGGCTAGAATGTGACCCACTACAGCGTACAGAGTTAGTATATCTCGCTATAAACTTGCCAGCTGTGTCTGCACAGATGGAGCGTTTATTGACTAATGTGACATTGAAAAAAATACAATAGTGATCTGTAATCCCACTGTCTAGTGTGCACTTTGGGGTTACATCAAGACCTTAAGAAATAACCAGGTCAAGGGTGTAACCACGGTTATGAGTAGGCCCAGCAGAGTGTTGATTGAGCTCAAAGGTTAATAGCATATCAGCAAATTGGCTGACAAAATTGGTCAGTGGTGTTATCAATGTGAATGTTAAAATGACCAGAGATAAGAGCTGAGTCATTCTGAACTGTAATTTTTGATAAGAGCTCCCCAATTCAGTTAGAAATCCTTTCCTAAGCCTTAGAGGGCAATAAACAGTGAGCACAAGACAGGGATATACAGATCTAAATACCAAAGCTTTATATTCAAAGGTGGAGTAAGAACCAAATGCAACAGTTTGACATGATAAGGTATCTAAGAAGATAACAGCAACACCACCATCCTTCTTGTTAGATCTGGTACATTCTGAAAAATAGAAGTTAGATGGTGAAGCTTCTATAAGTTCTTTGCTGCCATATTCATCAGGCAGGTCTCAGTAAGGAAAATACTTAAGCATTTAAGATCTTATAATCTTATTAATGATGACATTTTTATTAGAAAGGAATCTCACTTTGAGGAGTGCCATCTTTAAGAAGCTGTCAACTATAGCATAATCAGGCTTATGATGGATCAATGTTTCTAGAGGCGGTGTTTGGGACACAATTCATCCAGTACATCTCAATCTCTCCACGTTGATTTAACCAAATTATAATCCATTCAACGAACAATTCTGTCAAAACCACAAATGTAAACTTCATGTTATTACTTATGGAAATGTTTGGGGATCATCAAAGTCAGTGGGTTTAATAATCTGTAACCATGAACATGTGTACACATTTTCTGTTAAAAAAGAAGATCAAACAGATAGCAGCCAGTTAGCTTAGCATAGAATAAACACTGTAAGCAATGGGAACTAGCCTGGCACTGAGTCACCAAAACTATACCAACATCTTTCTGCTAGCATCCTCCATGTCTGAAACATCATGTGTGAACCCTGAATGGATTCTTACCATAGGGTAGCTAATCAACAAAGTAGACACAACACAAAACATTGACAACTTAAATTACCTGCAGGCATTTTAGCTAGTTTCCTTCCCCCACCTCCAGCTAAGCTACACATCATATAACAGAGTGTTCCTTGAGTTAGAAAGAGGAATGGCTTTACTGAACTGTTATCCCTCAATACTCATCTTAACTGAAAATATAAAAGCAGAACACATTATTCACTGACATGACTTTGCTGGTTAGCCTGCAAGCAAGCCTACTGAGCTGCAATTCAAGCTAGACAAGTGCTCTTCTTACAGCGTGTCAATTGCTTAACTGTTGTAGGCCTGAAGTGAAAAGTACATTTGTGTACATTTTAAAAAACATATTAAACATTAATGTAACGTATGGGCCCATGTTTTAGCCCAATGCTTAATTCCCCAGGAGGTTTAAACACCGAACACACAATTGGTCCAAAGTGACAATAGGGAGCCGGATTTTGAGACGCACAACTACTACATGTGCTGAATTCCTCCATGGCCTCGAGGAAGTAGATTTTGCTCTCTTGCCTGATGCCCTTAGTAACAATTCTCTACAGCAAATAGCAGATACTGTAGAGACAGACCCCTTTATCAAGAGGAGGAGCATGGAACAAAGAGATGTTTTCTCTGCGCTTTACCCTGGGGCTACTGGGTAACATTAGCAACAATTTAACATCCGTCCAGTCTGTGGGATTAGGAACATGCACTTGCTTCATTGGAAAAACAATGACGCTTAATTTAGCAACTACATAAACAGAGCCTTGTTATCATGCCTTGGTGTGGGGCTATATGCTATCTATTCGCAAAGATTTCTGCAACAGAGTTAAACAGTGAAGTAATTCAGACGAGATACTGTATGTTCCATATTAGCAGCGAGGAAAAGGTCACACAGCCCTATCTCTATACTTTACAGATTGTGATTGAGAAAAAAAAAACGGACTAAAACTGAATGCGGTAGATATTAAACTTGTGCAGACATGTCCTACACTTTGAAAATGTTATCTTGAAGAATCAACTGGCTCTTAGAAATTGAGAACAGAGGTCTAGGTATACTCTGATGAGTTTAGTAAACAAAAGGCTCTTCTTTACTCAGCCTCAACTCAGTTTGAGACCTCAGAGACTTCCCCGAAATTGAAAGAGCACAAACATGCAGCATTATTCAGCTCAATGCGCCTGGAGTTTGAGGAAAAGGTCAGTGTAAACCGCTAACAGCTGCACGTGGAGTTGAATCTGATGATTTTTAAAAGTCAGGGTTTTTCAGGGCCATCAAATAATGTGACTTTGATCCTATTACTAACTGTGGGATATGTCAATTACATGCTGAGAGTTTTAAGAGTCAAACCACAAAAGCAATATTAGATGGAAACACTGCATTGACAGAAAAAAGAATAACAAATACAGAAACAAGACTCCCTCATTACTTTTGGAAGCTATATATATTTGTCATTGTATAACTTGACTAGTCAAATATGTCTGTCACTTTACTCAACTGCTGTATATGCTACCAATGTTACAAAATTGCTCATATAGAAAGTACAGAAAAAAATATTTAGTCCATTTCCTATCCACTAACATGGAGGAGGTGGGGTTTAAGACTGATACTGTAACCAGCCACCAGGGGGGGGATTGAGATTCTTTGGCTTCACTTTTGGGGAGCGGTCATTTCGTCCATCTTTGCGGTCTATGGTTTGTCACTACAGCCAACCCCTCTCACATTTCATGTTGCCATTTAATTCTGTTAAAGTAAAGAAATACTGATTAGTAGCCTACAGTGTTTGGAGAGAGCAATACTTCTACATCGCATATGTTTATATTTTTAATGGCCAGATTCAAAGATTTGATCCAAACATTGGAGAAGTGACAAGCACAAGAGATTATGGGTTGCCAAACATTTCAGCCCCTGACTCCCAGCATGCCTGTGCCAAAGACTTGCAACAACTATCAGAAATGGCTAAAACAAATGATATTAAATTGAGCTAGTTTGCTCACAAATTTAGTTTTTGCAATGTTTCCTGTTGCTCTGTATAATTAACATGCTGCAACTAATGCTGTCACTAATCTTTCATAATCACTCCAGTGGTTATTTGAGGACAAAGTAAACTAAAAGGCTGGTGACATTTCTTATTTGAATTGACAACATACATAAATATTATAGTCTTTAGTTAAGTTTACTCTATGTACTTGTACATTTCACTTAAAATTAAATTGTTTTTATAACTTAAAACGGCATTTGAAACAAATCTGTTCTTTTAGATGTTTTAGTAGTTTTAGAAATGACATTTTACATTATATCGCATTACATTACACATTACATAGGTTGAATCAACTGGATAGTGTGAAATAAGTAAAGAACACAAAGAAATTTAAGTAAGCATAGGTATTACCTTTTACATTGTATTATTGTTTAATGTTTTTTTAACAGTTGACTTGAACAGTATTTTGACTAAAATACCCTATTTCTAACTGTTTTCAAATTACATTTATTTACAATACAATTCATTTATTTGGGAACAACTGCATTAGAACTCCAGGAAAGGAGCCATAAAATCAGAATGTATGTTTATAAGTTAGAATCAAAGTTGTGTAAGTTTAGTTCCAGGATAACACCTGAAAATGAATGTCCAATAAATTTGTCAATAGACATTTTTCACAGCACATTTAACACATGCATTCCATTTATATGAACTAGGTCGAAGACCTGGGTGTATTGTGCATGTACACTCACTCAGTCATTGCTGATTTGGAAATTTGATTCACGTGCTTTTAAAAATGAAATTATATACAGTGAAAAAATTGTATCATTAATTTCTCAAGTTAATTTAATATTATTTGAGACATCTGAGCTTTCTGGGACATAATTTAGGATCTTCTTTTCATAAAGTACTGAGGTCACGTCCACTGGTGAGGCTCTACAACATTCATTGCTCTATAACAACCCTGATAACATCTAAGACAGCACTGATGTACACCCAATTCAGTCTCCAAGGAGATGAGTTATATACACAGGCATGAAAAGCTGTAGTGTAGCTACTGTTGAAGCTGCAAAAATGGTTCCATTGTATGAAGTCATCTCTGACCTAACTGACATTTTTGCAGTTTTTTGACGGCAACAATGGAGACAGATTGAAAATGTGGGGAAAGAGAGTGGTGGAATCGTCTACTTACGTGGAGTGGAAACAGCTCACACCTCAGGGAATTTGTGGCCATGTGGTATGAGCTCTCATAGGGTTAGAGGAGATGGGATATTTCCCATAGTTTAAAAAAAAGTGTAGGGTGTCATCTCGACCCTTGTTTTCCTCCAACCAGAGCAGCCGGACCAAATGTCACTGCAAATGGTACAATTGATCCAGAAAGAAAGGTAGGAGGGACGGAGTAAGAGTTAAGCATCGACCTATGGCTGTTTCTCTACACTGACTACTTCTGGCTGATGTCCAGTTGCAGTACAATGAAGTGGATTTGTTTTTACGTTTTGTTATAATTTGTGAGCATAGATTGTATAAAGATAGACCACGCATGCCATTTTCTTCCCACTATCCAGACATGAAGCCAAAATATCCCAGATACGAACGCTGTCATCTTGCACATTTGGAGCCAGAGTCTGCGGAGTGGCAACGAGGGGATGGAGCTGTGGCCTCAAGGTCCTTTTTATGCACCCACTCAACCAATCATGAGTCTGTCTCCAGTGTCAATCATGTTGTTTAACTATATAATCAAATAACCGATGTAAGTTAATAACCTAACTTACAACAACAATTTGCATTTAGACATACATAATGACAAAAATGTATTTGATGTGTACTTTGACTATTTAGTTTGGCCCATGTTCTATCCACTATAATGGAGAAGGCAGGATTTATGACCTCTACCAGCCAGCATGGGGAGATTAAAGCGGTTTGGCTTCACTTTTGGGGAGCAGTCATGTCATACATCTTTATACAGTCAATGTTTGTGCGTAGAGGGACTACAATGGAAATCCTTCCTCCACAAAATTGTGCTGCATAATAATATTTACATTGAATTTTGAATCTTAATTCAGCATACTTTATATATTACTAAATTGCCAAAATGTAAACATGGACTAAAATGGGGATCATTTGTAGCCTAGAACTTACTAGAAAATTGTAAATGACCTTCTTTACTTGCTGTTCCCATCACCCAAAGCTCCCCAAGTTATGGAACGTTGTTTTTAATTATGAGAGAGAGAGGGCTTAAAGTCTCAGACTTAGAAAAAGAAAACTGATTTAGATTATCTGGCAGTGTTTCAATTCAGTTTCTTTCTTAACTGAGCTCAGGTCTGAACCTAATTATAGTTATTTGTTGCCAACTTGTGAATTAAGTGTGTGTATTAAAACTCTGTCTGCGTTTGCCTTGATCTCTGATCACTTGATTCTAAGAGGGGTCAGAGGTAACCTGGCTAATTAAGGGTCCCCCCCTCCCCTTTTGGACAACCCCATCTGAGCATTATGTTTTCACTTTCATGGTCTAGCAGCTCTGCCTGGTACTTCTAAGCTAATTTTGCCTCGCTTGCTCGGTTTTAGGGGGGGTCTCTGATAATCCACAGGTTAGGTTCAAACTGTCAAAATGTGTTTCTCCAGGGAGCTGGCACTGCTGTCTGGATGGTTTTGAACTGTGAAAATGATACGGTATGAAAGAGAGTTCCCCAAAGTTGTCCTGCTCTATTGTTAGTACAGCCATTCTGAGGGACTTTTTACACTGGAAAAACTGTATATTTCCATTCCAGTATAAACACCACAACAATCTCATGGCATGGCAATGCGACATTATTACAAGGAAGTAAAGAACAATAAAGTAATATCCTGTTACATAGACACAAAACCACATGAAAACAGCGAGCCTCATGCCAAGTGACACTGTGGCAAGATTACATTTTCATGCCGAAATAACTTGAAGTGGTATAGTGTTAAAGGATTATGCTAGTCGGCTATCAATAAGCTCACTGATACGTCAAAGATGAAAATGGTACTTCTCACAAGTCAACAAGTGATGTCATTCATGACCTTAAAAGAATGTCACCCAACGGCAGAAACGTTACACTCATCTAGCAGAACCTATCGGCCTTAATGATATCACATGCATATCTGTGATAACTGGCAGAGAGAAGGATATTTTTAGATCTTGTAGGGACAGAAAATCAATAAACACAACAGAGATATCATGAGTTGGAATTTTCTCTCAGAGCCTTTGGAAATTCCTAAGGGGGTGAAAGTTAATACCTGGTTCTTATCTTGAATGCAACAAATTATATTCAGCCAAGATTATCTTAATGATCTAGCAGACTATGTAAGAGTTATTATGCAAGAGTTATCTACGGAACAGTAACACTTTTTTTATCATCTTTGTATTCTCACGTATTTCGTAGGATCCATTTGATCGCACCAGAAATCAAATGAATGAAAATATGTCAGTGTAGTGGAGCAAATAGGATTAAATGAGCTGAATGCCCAATGTCTGGAAACAGGAATTCTGTCAAGAGATAATCCTCTCTATGAATTTAACACAGACCACTCTCAGAGAACTGTATTTGTCTCTGAGGAACTGACACAGATGTAAGAATTTGAAAAGAAGTTGTTCAACAATTTTTTTTAAATTGAAAATGTCCAATACATGGGATCACAGACGCACAAAACAGCATCCACCACTATGTTGAACACCGACACCTTTCACATCACTGTTGCTTATACAGGTGTACGAGGCTTACCTTGAGAACTTCCATGGGCGGCTGGCTCACAGCAGGCCGGCCAGGTGGAGGCGTTACATGGACGGTGAAGGAGTGCAGGGCGCCGTGGTGTAAAAGGTCCCTGGTTCTCCTCTCTCCGTCCACCCTGCGCTCTTGACCCTGGTGATGGCCAAACACCAGTTGCTTTCGGAGCTGGACCAGTGACTCACAGCCAGGAGGGGGGGCTTGTGGAGGCCATGCAGGTCCAGAGGAGCACTGAAGACCCCAGCCCACCCAAGGGCAAAAGTAAGAGGGAGGAGTTAGACATACCAGACTAAATAATGTGCTGGTGTGTATGTTCACAGCCAGTGGTATTTCTCTGAGCCATCCTGAGTCAGGGAGCAATATGAGGTATTGAGGACAATATCATGATTCAGAGACAAGGACGCCAGGGATTATTTTACCCAGAATATGGTATTGTTCTTTGAATTGGGGTGAAAGATGCATTTATGTTCCAGGAAGGTTATG
Organism: Hippoglossus hippoglossus; assembly: GCF_009819705.1. Taxonomy (NCBI): domain Eukaryota; kingdom Metazoa; phylum Chordata; class Actinopteri; order Pleuronectiformes; family Pleuronectidae; genus Hippoglossus; species Hippoglossus hippoglossus. The sequence goes on along the minus strand of NC_047155.1, from coordinate 24,188,197 downwards.
CAATGTGACAACAAACGACTTTACATCAACACAATGCTGCGTAGTCTGTTTTACTGATTTAAACTGCTCTTAATGTGTTAATAAAAGTATAAAATGTGTTTTGGAAAATTCGGTTTAATTCAATTTCATGTCTCTTTCCAGTCACCTTTCCAATATGTTTTTTGTTGAGCAGCAGAAGCAAACTGTAAACACTGCAAACAAGAAAACAGTTTACACAACGAAAAACATTAGCATTAATTGGTCTTATTGATCATGTTTGTGTTATTTACTCTCCTTTTAGCTCTGCTTTGGTCTCCACCATAGACTGTGTGTAAAGATTGGCGACATGACAGCTCGCTAAAAGTATACTAGTAACTTAATAAAAGAAACATGTCAAATACATTTTGAAAAAATGGTTTCTGTATTTGTAGGTAGTTTGTATGTTCAGGTGTACATTTTTCAAAATTGGTTTGGTTTTATTTAGTTATTTTATTGATATAAAGAGGGTGAAACTTAATGATTGACAGCTGACACTGACTCACAATTGATCAAGCACATGTATTCCTGGGACCTCGATACCACAGACTCTGGCTCCAAATTACGTCAAAAGCACAAGATTGCAGTTCCCTTGTCCAGGATATTTTGACCTTATTTATATACAGTCTATGTTCTCCAATCACTCGTGAGGTTAACATTTACCTCTTTGGCGGCTGGGTCCTGCTATATGCTAACTGCATACATGTGTCTTTAAGTTAACATTAGTGTGGTCAAGCAAACCAAAGCAATGAGTTAGACGGCAAAGTTGAATAATAATTATTAATGGATTAATGACTGAATTTGATCCCTTTCACATACACATGTAATTTAATTGACTGTTGCTTGGGAAAACCTTGATAAGAGCATAAATCCAAATTAACCCAAATTTCAACAGAAGCAATGAAAGAGGCATTAAAGTTGTTAATTCTGTTAATTAGCACAGCATCAGCAGCCAAATTGAGTTTACCCTCCAATACTCTGCCAGCTCACAGATCGGTTTGACGGTAAGCTGGTGTGGATTTTGTGCCACCAGACTCCTTATAGCTGCTCTGTTGTGAGGTCTACCTGAACCACTCTGCAAATCATTCAACCACTTCACAGCTTTACTCGAGGAATAACAGACTGAGCAAAAACCTCAGTCTGACCGATCTGAGTTCGCCTTTTCAAATGTGCAGAATATTGGAGCGGACAGTGCCTGCACATCCCAAACCGAAATGGATCGGGCCGTGCACACGCTGTCAGGATGAGGCATTCTCCGGTAAAATGATCCTTTTGATAAAAACCACTTCAAATCCTCTCAGCCTGTGCAGCTGTGTTATAATCGCACTAATTAGGCTGGCATGTCAAATCCAGCCCCCGTCTGCAGCTATCACTGCAACATCACCAGTGGCAGCGCTTCAGGACTAGAAAAGAAACTCAATGATCTTTTGTTTTTTTTTAACCAAAGAATATCTTAATTATCCACAGAATTCCGCCCCTTGTTTCTTTTAAGTTGTGACTCTTTTGGGTCTTGTTCATGACCAGTGCCACTTAACCAATGTGAATCCTATACGTTCCACAAACCCCTGAAAAGTGAGATTTAAGAAATGATCTGCCTTGCAGTTTTCTGAGTGTGATTGTAAGCAATATTTTTTTTAACATAACAACTTCAACAGAATACCTAAACATAATTGTGTTGCTTTTGTTAATTGTTGTATTTTGTAGATATTGGCTTTATTTCCTCTTATTATCTGGGCAGTGCTGTATGAAAAGTACTGTTAGCGTAGCATCACTCACAGATATAGAGCATGTTATCCACTTGATTACCTCTGCCAAGGACGTTTTATTTGTTTGTTAGCAGGATTATGAAAAAACTGCTGAACAAATTTCCATTACATTTTGTGGGGGGGGTGGGGCATGACCCAAGGAAGAATCCATAAAATTTGTGTGGATCAAGATCAAAGGGCCGTTTGATAAAAAATGTTCCCCCACTTCTTTTAACATTGTGTTTATCAACATTTTTGTTGAATTTATGGATCTTGGACAAATATCTGGCATATTTAGGGGATTTATATATAAAGTGTGTGCAATTTGGTGCAGGTCCAACAAAAAATCTGGATCTAGTTCATCTGTGGTGTCATCAGGGGACCGTCGGGTCTTGGTGGAGGTATGCCTCCAGCTGAGTGACTTTCTAGTGAAACTATGTTTTTCAGCTCTTTTTCCACTTTTTGTTTCAGTTGTGGACCTCTGCGACATATTATAAATTCAAAACAGACACGCAAGGCTCAAGAAATGCATTTGAGATAAAAAAAATCATTGTCAGGATACTAATTCATGTTCAGTTGACACAGAAGAATTGGTCATGGCCATGATCCATTACAAGGTCAGTAGAACCAAATTTTACACCTTACATTTCAGATGCATGACTTTAAGACATTCTTAGTGCTAGTGATTGTGAGCGAGTCAAATGTCCATAATGAGATATTGTGAAATAAAATGCAGCAGAATGAGATTTTTGAACCTACTGCTTTACGACTTAATGGGTTTGTCTGTTTCAGAATTAGTGGCAACATTTTTTGTGAGCCACCTTAAATCAGAAACAGTATTTTACAGAATCTGTGATAATCAAACTCCAACTGCTTGCTGTATAATAGTTGTAAAACTGTTTATTGTGTTCACAGAAGAATATATACTCAAAAATGGCAGATGTGTACTAAATGTGCTGTGTTTTTCAGTTTAGTGCTAATCTTACCACACAACACAGTGCATAACTTAAAGATTTTTTTATACTGTATCTTTAACAGCAGAGTGACCTTTTCAAATTTTCTACTCAACTGACAAATCTGACATTTATATCCAGATGAAGCTCCTTGCTGACAATGTGCTAATGCATTTGCAACATTAGCTCATACAAACTACTCACATCAGCAGTGATTATTTATAGACAATAAACAAAAATAGTGCTCTCGGGCTAACAAGCTTATCTTGCTTACGTGAATCTCTTTGTTTCAGTTCAGTTGGTGCCCTCTAGTCCTAAAATATTTGCAAAGCTATTTTAACCTTGATTATTACCTTGCTTTGTTCACGTCATTCTTTGGTAGCTTCTTCAGCACTTCTTACTTTGTGGCCACTTAGCTCCTTAGCACATTACTGCCACCAACTGTGGCTCAGTGGAATTGCATGAAAGTGGAGGCAGTTATTTGGAGACCGTCACTGGATACCGTTACCTGGCTTGAACCCACAAGTTGTGGTGGAAGAAGTATTCAGAGCTTTTACTCGAGTAGAGATTCCAATACAGCATTGTGGAAATACTCCATTACAAGTAAAGTTGTGTTCGACCAGGGGCATGGCAACTTCATGGGCGTTGTTTAATGGGGTATCTGTGGATGATATCTGTAGGTAGTTGGTCATCACCACTAGTTGGTCATTACTGCACACTTCTGTTCTCTTTTACAGTTTGAACAACACAGCCCCTTTGGTGGCTCATGCTGCTCTTTCTGCTGGGACAATGATGTACTAGATTATTGGAGCATTGACCCCAGTTCGATGGCTGCTCTGATGGACGTGAATACATGTCCTAAAAATCAATGCCTGACCCACTTAAAATGTCAATCGTGTCATATTCATGTTCAAATGCTAATTGCTAAATTCATTGTCTTTACTTCAAAACCAGTCGCACTGTAAAATCGTCTGTTGGAAACCACAGAGAGCCATTTCTCTACACTCAACAGAAGACAATGAAGGTGGTGTGTGTATGTGTGTGTTCCTGCACTTGTATCTTTGTGGGGACCATTTTAAGCATAGACCCCACAGAGTGAGGACATTTTGGCCAGTCCTCACTTTTTCAATTGGCTGTTTTAGGGTTAGGGTTAGACATTTAGTTGGGATGGTTAAGGTTAGGGTAATGGGCTAGGGCAGTGGTCGCCAACCTGTCGATCGCGATCTACCGGTCGCAGTCTTCACTGTCGATCCCCCAACTCTCTGGACTGACTGGCTGTCGTCGCGTACTCTAGCGTTTCTGTTGATGGAATCCATTCCCTTGTTTAAAAAGGGTTTTTTATTGTGAAATATTTGCAGGAGCGGAAGTGCACGGCTTCCTACTGTGTAGTACTGGTATTTATTTGAGTACAAGGGACTTCTTTCATACAAGGCATTAATCATATTTGTGGCCATATTAAAATCAAAGCCTATATGTAACAACATTGTGCTGCAGTAGCAGCTCCTCTGCAGAACATGATGTGGAACTGAGAAGCTACATATTGTGCATTGTAAATATGAATTGATATTAATTTGAATATTGTGCATTGAATAGAAAAAGTTGCACAGCTGCCTCTTTTTGTGTATATTTATTTCTTGTACATTCAGCCTTTAACAGAAATTGCAAAAAATAATAAATATGACCCTCCTAAGTGGGTTTTTTGGAAGATATCAGGGTGGTAGATCTCGGCTTACATTTGGAATTAAAAAGTGATCTTGGACTCGAAAAGGTTGGTGACCACTGGGCTAGGGAATGTATTATGTCAAGGAGTGTCCTCACTAAGATAGATGTACAAATGTGTGTGTGCATGTGCGTAGCTCAGACACACAGCTGATGTGTTGCCAATGGTTAGGATGTGGTGTTCAAGCGTGACACACTCATCAAGTTGCTCATAAACACCCATCAGTTAAGCATTAAAAAAGGCACATGGAAACCCAGGCAACAACATCTGTGAGCTTTATATACGAGGATAAAAGAGAGCTCTTACCTTTTTATTTTCATGTTTGTCAGTGAATCAAGGGTTCCCACTTCACTATAGCTGTGCTTTGAGGAATTATAGGTCCTTTTAAAGTGCTCTTTGACTTCCTGGTGTGACACAACAATGTCTCACAATGACGAATCCAAAATGTCTTGACATTTGTGCTTTAATTGGAAATACTAGTTTCAGGAAGTAGGTCAAGTTGTTCTGTAGTTTTGCAACAGGAGCAGTTATCTATCACACTATCTCCATTCATTTCAACTGGTGTTTGGAGCTTAGAATTTAGAGGTGGATCAAAACTATTATCAAAACATTTTTATAAGGTTCAAACAGTATCTCAGTGTCTGCAGCACCACGACTGTGTCCACTGGGTATTGGTCAAGTTAAGTTTAAACCAAAACTTGTGTTTATTTTGACTCTCAAACAATCATCAGAAATCCTGCAAACGTAAAAAAAAAAACAGAACAAACTGAAGTCAGAATCAACAAAAACCACAGAACACACAATATTTTCATTTTTCAGAGAAATGTTTTAGGTCTCGCAAAAAACAACAAACAGGCGAAGCAATAAAAGACATGATTGAAACCACATCAAGTTAGTCATTTCTGTTTCTCATAACAAGAGCAGGAGGAGTCCCGGGTGTAAGCTCGTCCTCATCATTTGCTACTGAATCTGTAAAACGGGTCAGTCCGGGCCAAGCTCCTTTATCCTCTTTTCTTGTTGTTTATTTTTTTGTAAAGAAATCACCGGATTTACCGCAGTTCTATTTGAAGTCACCTTATGTTTACCGGTCAGCTCGCAGCGGATATAACTCAGTGACGTCGAACGTACCTGAGACGGCATCAAGGGTCGACCAATCACATTAGATAAAAAAAACCGATACCTATTGGTTGTAAATAAAAGTGGGAGAGTGAAATTCTGCAACAACCAATGAAAGAGAAGCCTCAGTTTCGTGGTTGCCAAAAGTTTAAGAACCCCCATTCACATCCATTTAGCCGTCGCCCCGCTCCTGGAAGTATTATGTATTTAGACTGAAATGAAACAAATACAATCCGAAAAAAACTTATATTGAATGCTCACAGGCACTTATGGTAAAATAACTAGTAAAATATTATTATATGATTTTATAACATTATAAAACATTTTTACACAGGCTTTTTTGTCTCAGGATGTTGGAGGGGGCGTCGCCCCAGCTCACCATATTGAATCAATCAGAGCAGACTTGGCTCTAGGGGAGTTGGGCTTTAAAAATACAGGAGCTAAAACCTTGTGTTTTCAGACCGAGGGTGAAAAGAGGAGCTGCAGCAATGGACAGTGTGAGGAAAAATACGTCTATTCTGAACATTAGAGCATGTAAACCTGTTCAAGTGATCATCCAAATTAAAATGATGAGCCTGAAAATGAGCACAATATGTCTTCTTTAACTCAGATGACATTTTTATAGAATTATAATAGAATCATTTTATAGAGGATAAAGAGAGCCAGACATCTACTGTACTTTAGCATTACACACAAGAGGTATTGATCACAGAATGTTAATATTCCCAAACAGAATGAGTGTGAGGACTTGTCACACTTACTGGAGTTACTAAACTGAAACTGAAAAGCACAATAAATATAATCGCTCGATCTGCTTTTGTGTCTGCTGAGTGTTGACACAAAGTTTTGTTTCACAGTGGTGATAGCAGCTTTGGAGCACAGAACAAACCGTGATAATTACTCCACAGGGTCATTATCCTCATTCACCTCCTTCTCAATGGAGGCCTTTGTCTCGTCTCTGGTTATAAGAGCTTGTTCGTGTTCACATATCAGACTGATCTGGGAATTTATGGGAATTATGTTTTAAGATTTCAATTAATTTATATATTGTATTAATGTTCTTTTACTGTGTCATGTTGTCGTCATGGAGTGTTGCAAATGTCGTGAAGGGAATTACAGAATGTGTATTTTCAGATTTTTATATGTAATGAGACATTCGTCCTTTTTTCTAATTACCAGCAAAAATCACAACTTAGCACATCAAATAACAATAATGCCTGACAAAGTCTGTGTGGAGTAAGAAAATGTTAAAGTATTTTGCTTCATGGAGGACTCAGTGGAAGAGACTCCCCTTTTGTCTCTCAACTCCATGACGGGGTTAGGCAGAAACATTAATTATTCTGGTTGATGTGTGAGGATGTGACTTGTTACAAGGCCAGTTGTCTGCACACAAAAGGACAATTCAAAGCAACATCTTGTGTTCTTTCCCCAGGATAATGAGTTATTCACAGGATCTGTTACAGAATAGTACAAATAATAATACATTTTCCCCATTATCAAACCCATAAATATGTGGTCTAGGAATGCACAGTGCTACCAGCTGAAATTCTAAAGTATATTTGCAACCTTTCACTAATTCATGTGACACAGGTGGTCCCTGTCTCTTACTGACAGAACTTTTCAAGTTAAATAGACAAATAAAATGATTTTTTTTTTCTTTGTCCAACAAACCCTTCATTGTACTGTATACTCCATCATCAACCCTCACATGTTGTGGGGTCCCTCAGGCTTCTATGCTTGGTCCCATTCTTTTCATCAAGTCAAATTACTAAAACACATTCAGTAATCTACCTCTTGGGCCCGGACTTCAGGGACTGTCTGAGACGTTTTATAAAAATAAATAATTTGTTGTATTATATTTACACATTCGCGAAATTCAAATTGTAGTTTTTGCGTGATGTGTACAATGTCTATGTTGTCGAAATATGGTTATCTGCACAAAAAAGCAATTTTAAAGAAAAAATGTAATAGAAGATAGCTGTCAACATCAGCTGTTTTGAGTACTGACAGTTCTGCAAACTGACTCCAAGTGTACTCCGAGTGGCTGCTTGTTTCTGGATATTGCATTGTGCCCTTAACAGTCACATTTTTAGAGGAACAGACAAAAAAGCGGATAATGAAATGCACTCTTTTTAAGTGATGTATCTAGTACTGAGGGAGCTGAATGGGATAACCTGCATTTTTGTTATGTGTGGAGCAGATCTTTAATAACCTCTGTCAAGGACATTATGTTTTTAATGATTGTTGGTGATCTCACAGCAGACTACACAAAAAAACCCAAATCATTTCCATCAAATTTAGTGGAGAGACGGGCCCGAGGCAACCCATTAAGTTTTTGTTAGGATGCGAATTAAGGGGAGGCTCCAAGAATTTCTTTCACTTTCCATTACATAGGGTATCTTTTTTTACATTTGGGTTAATTTATCAGGCAATAATTGTAAATGTGTTTATTCAATCATTCTTCATTTGTGTGAAGTGTAATGTTTCACCATTTGATATTTTCTATTAGTTGAGTTTATTGATTTCAATAATAAGGGTGTAAATAAAAAGTGAATGTACATATAAAATGTATAATAAAGATAATTGTATGAAATTATATTTCTCTGATAATGTTGCTTAGTTTGTGTTTTCCTTGATACTTATTATGGCAGATATCTTATTTGCAAAAGGCCAACTGCTTCAGTTCTTTAGTTATCTTAATTATTTGTTTCACATCTGTTGTTTCCAGTTGCTTTACTATACTGTGTTAATCATATTTCTCTTGACAGACCAGAAGAGTCACATATATAATGCATTGGATTCTATGTCAACAGTTAAGAATTATGTTTTATAACAAATAAGCCATTTAGGTTATCAGACCACTTCCATTTTTTAATTTCTACTAAATGAACAAAACTGTCATGTGTGGGATTGTGGAGGTATCGACTCAAGTGAGTGCAACCTGAAAAACAGAATGTCTTAGTTCTGTTCTAGTCTTCCTATATTCTTATGGGAAAAAATCTATAAAAAATTGTGAATCCCCAAAATTAGATTTTAGTATTCTTCGCAATTTTATACAGCCCTAATATGTAACAATATAGAAATCATTCAACATTTTTTTTTTCTATTTGTGTTCTTTCTAGCAGTTGATGTTAAAATTACACACTTCTCATTTTTGTGCATGAAGTCCAGAAATGAAGCCAGAGGCTATTATCAGTGTCATTAGACACTGATAATAGCTGGAAGAGAAATGAAACTACTTGCTAAAGCTCTTCATGCACCATGACAAATTAAGAACTTGATAATACTCGAAAAATCAAATACTCACCAGCGAAACTCTAATTCAGAGGGTGAGACAGAACAGAATTAATAATAATTGCTGTTATTATTATTATTCAGACATATTTGAGTATGTCAATGGGATGCTAGTTTTGTTTATTTAAGAAGGCTGAGGGACATTGTTGTAAAGCCTTATTTACGTCTACAGTGATTGGTTGATGTTTCTATTCACAGTGCAAAAGCTCAAGAAAATCAACCTTCAGAAAAAGAAAGAAAGCCAGGTAGGTTTTTCATTAAGTAATATGTGTCTGCTTAAGTACTAAAGACAAATGTTTAAAAAATAATATTCACGTGAAAATTAATTGCATGAAAAAAATGCCCTCAGTGTAAAGAGACACTTCTTTTCTAAAATTACTTTTCTTATTTTTATTTTCCCTTTGCCTCACTGTTTTGTTGTATTTGCCGGCACATAAAGCACTTATAGTCAACTTATGTTACTGTCAGGTTTGTTTATAACTAATTTTTGACGTCACTGAGGCCGTAGTTTTTAATTTTTAATTTAATTTTCCTTTTTTCCTCACAAATAAAAGGTTCTGCTGTTTCCTTTGTCTATTGAATGAGCATGAAATGTAGAATAGATGTCAGTTATATTTTGACACGCTGCATGTTTTTGTAATTTAATATGGATGAGTCACATGATTGCTATTCACTCTGCATATGTATACTGTATATGACAGAGAAGATGTGAAGATGTCAAACATGCAACATCTTATTAGGGCCATTGTAGGGTGAATAAAACATTCATAAATATATATGTATATATATATATAAATAGCAGCTGGTGAGAGGGTATTTTTCCAAGTTATAAATTATATTATATATTATAAATTCATAGAAAAAGTACATATACACATATTCTCTGTGATTATCAAGTCATAAATTTGTTGTTATGCCTTGAGAACAAATCAAATATTAAATTATTTTGATTAGCTTCACTATTTGTGATTGCTGTGAATCCCATTGGTTTTCCCATGGATCGAACTCATCACACCAAAGATATAACTGTCCAATTCACTTAATGTACGACCTGTGGAGAGAAAAAACTCCCTCTGTTGCATCGTAGGCTCCTAGTTCCAGCTTCCACTGAAGCTATCACCTCAGCCAGACCAGCTTGTTGTTCTCTTGTGAATAGGCCTACTTCACAACAATATCTCTTCAAAGTCTGGATTCTTTGTGAGTCTGGACTAAAATCACGAGTATTCCCTTATTACTAAATCTGTTTTTAAAGTATAATTTGATAAGGTCATCTCCTGCAGGCATAATAAACAGCGAGCGGCAGCGTGTGTGTTGAGGTTGAACTAACTTTGCAAAGTGAAGCAATGTTCCTTGTCAAAGGAAAAACATAATTTTGATGAGGGCCATGATTTTGGTGAACACAAATCCACAGGTACACACAAGTAACATAAACTATGATATTAACAGGTACGTGATTTGGTATATTTCACTCATTCCAGTAATACAGGTTTTATTGCTGCTGTATGAATGGTTTGAGTGCACGACAAAGTGTGAGCCACATTACAGTTGACAGACTACCATGAAGCTGCAGGGCATCTCTGCAGTGCCTGGCTTGAAGCCATGTGATCAAGTTAAAGTCTGTGTGTGGCTTCTTGGCCGCTCCACAGAAAACTTCCTTTGTGTAAAGAAACACAAACACATATCGTGTTGGGATTTCTTCAACAACACAGTCAGTAAGACTTTTGTGGCTTTTTCAAGATTGCTATTGCAGTAGCTGAAAAAGTTCACCAGACGGCGCTAAAGACAAATGAAAAGCCAGAGGACCATCAGAGTTAACTCAATTCATATGTTTATTTAATTAAAATAAGGATCAACTGTGATTTATCTTTTCTCATTTAATAATAATTGCCAGTAAAATTGTTTAACCTATTTTTTTTCTCCATTTAGTGTATGGAGCAAAAACTGTTGACCTAAATTTTCTGGAAGAAAAAAGATACCTGAGATATTGAGTCTTTTTACCCTCTCCTATTGCTCTTGAATAATGTTAAGATGGCTGAAATGGTAAAACAAAGAATTTTTCAGAATTAGTTATGAGGGAGAAAAATAGCTACAACTTTGTGAAACTCTCCTCTCTGCAGTAAAAACAGGGACTGGTCAACATAGTGGTACTACAAGAGCTCCTAATGGCAGTTTCACTCATCACTGACCACACACTGTGAGTGAAATATAGCTCATTACATTTTAGATTTATGTAAAAATATATAGTGTCTCATGTAACAAAGGAAAAAGCCAATTAAATGTGTACAGGCAAATTCTATTTATTATCCTGTAAGAGTCGGAGTAAATTTTTTTTCGATAAATATAAAACATGTCATAAAAATAAAAAGGGTATCATTCTCCTTTTCAAAAAAAGGCTGATAAAGGTTAAAGCATATTAGATATTTTGTCAGAGCTGTAGTCTTCTGGTTGATTTTTACAAGTCCTTTCCAGCTGATAATCCTGAAAACTCTTTCGACTCTCACGGTATTATCACATTATGTTTTTAGGTAAATACTTAAAAGGGAAATCAAAATCATGAGACTTATATGCTGGGAAATTACAATCTTAGTACAACAGTACATGGTCAATGTGTTAGAATTGGCCAACTGTCAAATTCATACTTTAAACTAGAGCACATACCTCCACCGAGGCCCAAAAGGCCCCTTAAATCCAATTAAGCTGCACCAAATTGCACACATTCATAGATATCAGTCTTCTAAATATGTCGTTTTTTTTCATCAAAATCCATGAATTATTCCCTGGGAACACAGTGAAAATGTTGAAAAATACAATGTTAAAGAAAATGAGAAATAAACATCTGGATCTATACAGACATGTAATGGGTTCTTCCCTGACCCATTCGGCATCTTTCCACCAAGTTCTGTGATGATCCATTCTGTTATTTTGTATAGAAAATGTTTTGGGCATTTTGCCAGAAAGTTGATGTGTCCTAGGAAACTAGGAAAGCACTCTGGTCTCTTTTCCTCATTCTCTGCACATAATCAGACAATATGTACCAGGATCAATCACTGTGGGCCACTGCATCAGTGGGCCATTGGACTGCAAAAAAAACATGACATTTTAATTGTCCCTCGCTGTTTACCAGGGTTCACATGAGAGTGTTCACTGGCCAATCACAACTAAGTTTCAACCCTCACACTGAGCAACCATTAGGTTGAACAAATCTGAACTCAGCATCGGACAGTTGTTGACATGTAGCCAGACCTGCATGGGTTGGGAGATAAAGTTTTCCCTCACAGGTTGTTAGACCGACGATGATCACATCCTGTCTGATCACATCCAGTCAGAGAGACAGGGAGGATGTAGCGGTGACAGGAGATGAGGTCGAGCCACACGAGGGAAAAGGAGAGAAGCTTGAACAGCAGCAACAAAAACTGAGCTGGATGACAGAGTGGAGGAATATAGTGACTCAGATTTAGAGCAAAATCATACTTTCTACCTCTTAATACGCCTAAAATGACTCGACATTGCCTCTTGGGGCACAAAGTGGTATTACGAGATGTGTCTGGTCAGTATGACATCAATATAAATGAAAAAAGAAATGCAAAAATTATTAATAAATACATTAGCCAATGGGAAGAAAATAATACAGTTTGCAAAGACCTTTTCCACACTTACATTTATTAATTTATTTCTGTAATTTAAAATGTATATAGTAGTCTTTATTAGGCAGAAAATAAATAAATAAATTAATGTATGAATGCAGATATAGGGTTATGGTCTGTTTCATCACAAGTTGTATTTATTTTTTCATTTATTTCTGCATTTAATTATTTATTTCTGCATTTATTTATCTGTCTATCTCTATTTTTATACTTACTTGTTTTTTGTCCTTCATAGGCTATGGCTAGCTGGTTAGCATGCTAACTTCAGTAGATATAAAACAGAAAAGATAGATATGAAAAGATGTGTAGTCAATTATAGGAAAATATGCAAATGATTTAGCAAATCCATAGTTTCCACCCCTACAATGAAGGGTTGAGTAAGTATTGTGCAGTGATTATTTGTTTTACATTTACATAGAAAAAGGCTTGTGGGATGTATCAATAATATTTTACATATCAACACATTCTCAGGTTTGAAGGAAATGTGGGGGAGGAATAAGGAGCAGTGAATTGAACTTCTGAATCCATTCACCCTGACCTGGAAAATACTAAAGACCCGGTGAAATGACCAAGCTATCAAGAAGAATAAAGGCTGGTCGCACAACAGCTGACCTGCTTACAGGTCTGATGAGAGGATGAGCTGAGATGGAGGGGTCAGTGCTCACTTATTGTTAATGGTACTTATTGTCATCCATCCTTTGTTTATCCCAACTAATCATGAATGCGTGGAGGTTGCTTCAGGAGGAAGAATGAAAGTTGGCAAGAGCTCACGTCTGTCAAAGCACAAAAGTGGATGACATTAGGAGCCCATCAAGGTCAAAGCTGATGGTGTTGGGTAGAGTTAATCTGTCTTGGATGGGGGGTGGGGTGGGGTGGGAGAGATATGCAACCAAAGACTGAGAAGAGAGGATGCACATTGACAATGGGCCAGCGACTGCAGGACAGTGTGTGTGTGTGTGTGAGGGGCCGCTCTCAGGAGGATCAACCTCTCCATGTTAACATCTGTTCCACGAGAACAACATAATCCCCTTGTCCTTAAAATTCATAGTTTCCTCCCTCCACACAGGCTGGTTGCATTCTTTGTTCTCTTCTCAGTTGTTTAACTTAAGATTTAAACCTGAGGTGTCATGTTAATAATGATTAAGTGAGGGCACTAAATGACTTCTGAGATATAAAACATCTCATCTGAAGCATCTTGGAGATACATAAATAAAGGTTTGCTTCATTAGGATCTTGGCTGGAGTTTTTTTTTGTGCTTATTTTTCTGTGCTGTTTTAATGTTTGATTCCATCATATAAACCAAATCTCAGCGTTTGCTACACACATTTCATTCTTTAAAGTCACCAAGTCATGCAATTCTGTCTTTGTATTATGATAATGAGAGTATAGCTTAAATGAAGTGTCATCAGAACAATAGCGTGTGGGCTAATCTCATTGGGAGCTAAGGCAAGGCAGAGATTGGAGGGGATGAGGTGGGTGGGTGGGGGGTACTTGGTGCACACATGGCACTGGGGTGAGCCTAATCACGGCCTCGCAGAAATCCTCACAAATGGGGAGGGGGATGGGGGCCGTCCCTGCGGTGACTCATTTAGTCTTTGAAGAAAGCATTTTCCCTCCTGTAACACAACCGGCCTTTGCCTCGACACAAAGACTCATCTTTTGTGTGTCTTTTATATTCTTTCTTTTTCTGCTCTGTGTGTATGCACAGCTGAGATAGACGAGGGAGTGTCACCCCGTAGACCACCTGACACTTGGTTCAACCGGTTTTATAATAAACTGGACAGTTTTCATCCCTCCCATTTCCTTAGCCCCTGCAGTTTTTGTGGGCCTTTCCATTGTTCAGCCTGCCACCGAGCCACAACAGGGTGGCACTCCTTTCCTTCCCCTCACACTGGAGTCATAGGAAAATCTCCGAGATGTGACATGTAATGTTCCAACAAACCTGTGCACTATCATCATCATGTCCATTTTCTATTATTTCTACTTCAAAGTACAAATAATAGCTAATAACTCCGGACTTTTCTGAGAACTTTTTAAATATTTAGTTTAGTAAAATCAGATAGATAAGGGATCGGGTCCACTGATTGTATTATTTGTAGCTCACAGCAAGATTGCTGTTGGCTTTTAAAGTCAGAGTAATGGTACATTGACCATAGACTCACAGGAGGTCTATTTGGCTAGAGATGTAAAGGACATGGGATAATACTGCAATTCAACCAACCCATCACTAACATACTGTTGCCATAGTAATTTGATAAATGAATGTATTTCCAAACACATCTAGCAGACTCAGAGCAACAAAAGTCTACATATACAGTCATATGTTTCTGGTCAACTGGTTAATTAATTCCAGTGTTCAACCTCCCTTCAGCAGTGTACTGGCTTTAGCTGCTAAATACTCTGCTGTGTTCAGCAGCCTGTAAATCATTTTATCTATATGCTGTTTGGTGCTAGTGTAAGTAACGCACAGTGGGTTTGTTGGGGATTGACTTGAAGCTAGTGCTTGACATGACACCGATAGAGAGAAATGAGACTTTCCAAAAACATTAAAGCTGCTGCCCAGACAATATCAAAATGAGAGATGCAAAAATGCTTCAGTGAGCTGAGGGGAACTCCAGTTTTTTCATTTTTTTAAGGGTTTGACACTATATATAGCACACTCATTGTTTACTAACTGTGAAAACACTGTAAAGCTTGTTCTGTAAGAGGGTTTATGGCTGATTTTGGGCAACTAGGCCACCTTCTCAAACCAATATTATCTTCTTATGTAATGGACCTCAGGGCAGTGCTGCTACTGCTGGCAATTCAATGTAGCCTACATACAGCAACTGTCAAATGAGGAGCACATCAGACGTGCTCAGGCAAAAACCACACAGTTGGACCAAGCTATATATTTGCATTGGAGTATTTGTGTAAACAAATTTCCCCCCTGATCCACACATAATAATCCACACGTGAGCTAAGGTTGTCTGTTGAAATGCTTACAGCACATTGAATGAAATATAAATGTAAAACTATAACACACAAAAACTGCCCCTTAAGGTTTCATCCACCAGGAGGTTGGTTTGTTTGTTTGGTTGGTTGGTTTGATTTGGTTGGTTTGAAAAAGAACCAACTTCAGAACTAGGGGTGATATATATATATATATATATATATATATATATATATATATATATAATACACATACACATACACAGTGTGAAGCTGATAAGATGAATAGTTCGTGAGATATGTGTTCCACAGACAGATTGTGGAATAAGTAGTAGATAGACATTGGCCATTGCCACATTTCTCGGGCATTTTCCTTTTTATAGGACATTACAACTCATGAATCTTGATGGGAAAAAAATCACACATATTTAGGGAACTGATAACGATGAGTGAGTGAAGCTTGATTGAATGTATGCGCTCTGCTTGAGAGCAATGCTAGTTCAGTTCAGGTCTCTGCTCAGCTGTACAGCAGGGAGAGCTCCTCCAGTGGCCAAACACGGCGCACGGAGGCAGCAGCAGCAGCAGGGGGAGATCCATCTGTCCCATCCCGAATCTGTGGAAGGTAGACGAGAGGAGAGGAGAGGAGGCGGGGACCCGGACCGGACTGACGCTCAGTGCCGACCAGGCAACAGCAGCTTCCCTCGCTTGACTTTCCATCTGAGCCCTGCAGAAGCAACTCTCCATTCATTGTAACAAAAAGCAGCTCTGGTGCTGTGGGGGACAGAGGCGGATTTATGTGAACGCCGGCGGAGACGCTCTGCGGACAGACAATAAAAGTGGGAACAATCAGATCACAACAGAAGACAACAAAAGGTGAGAACCGTTTCATTAGATTCCTAAGTGCCTTTTTATTTCTAAAAGTAAAACAAACAATAACAATAATATAATGGTGCGATCACCTGTAAACAGCCTCTCCAGTTTGTTTTGTTATCATGCATTAACAATAACGTGCGCTTTTTGCTCTCATTCGCTATTTTAGAGCGCATTTGGGTTCATTTGGAGCTATAAATGCGCTATTTTACGCACAATCCCCGCATAGAAACATCATGAGTAACATCATCACATCAGTTAGAAAGTGCATGCATGTGTTTAAGTATCAATTAATCCCAGCCAACCCTAAACTCAACATGGAGCCATACAGTATTTTATTTAAGCTGAGTGAATGTCAGCTGGTTTTTGAGCTGTTGACATGTCAACATGAGTGGGGGACCCTGCTTGTCAGAAAGGTGTAGTGGAGTTGCTCAGGACAGATTTAACACAGTAACCTGGAGTGTGGTCACTTCAGTGATACCTATAATGCACCTTCAAGAGCATGTATTGTAGTGTACTTTATTTGTTAAAGTTAAAAACACACACACACTCTTCATTCTCTCTGGGTCTGTGGTCAGCTGGTGTGCTGTCCTCTGTGTGAATATCCTGTTTCCTGGACCAGACATACAATGGGCAGGCAGGCATGTGATATCCTGTGTGGGTCTTGTGTCACCTCACACCATGAAAAAACCCACAACAACAGGGGAATGACTACATTTGAACAGATCTCCTAAATGTCGGGCATATTTAAAAAGTCCTGTGATCTTCAGTGTCACTCATTTGTTGTCACACAGCAGGTCTGACATGAGGAAACCCAGTGACAGGACGTGAGTGATAACAAAGGCACAGAGTGACTACACTGAATTTGTGCCTCACGAGAGAAACATGTGCTGCCTCTTTCTCTCTCTGTGACACACACACACACGCACACACACAAAGTGCAAAGGCAGCGCCGCTTTGTGTTGACTTTAGTCCAGGATGTTCAGCTGCTTTTTAATGGGGTCAGCGCTTCTGATTCAATAAAGCTATTAACCGTCACAGAATTTTCTAACGCCGCTGTTCGCCACAAATAGGAGTATATTTGCCAATCAGGGGCCATTAACAGACCTTATCTGTGTCTTTGCAAGTGTAAACAAGATTTAAACAGCACATCCAGTCCACCTGGGGAGTGGGACCTCATGTGATGGTGCGTTCCCACCACACTCATCCGAGGCCCTGTTTTGTGTAAAAAGTGGTTCATCAGCATTTTTCTTTCTTTTTCCCACACGTCTTCATTATAACGCTCTGTGCACAGATTTGAATGACAGCCTTTGCGGTTAGGTTACGTGATACTGTTGTCATGCAGGCTCGTATAATTCAACACTTCTGCTAGAAAACAAGTTCCTGCCTGACTGGTTCTGACAACAGATTATCCCCACGCTGAAAGATCCCAGTCAGAGTCATGGCACGTGACAGGTGGGAATGTAAATGGGAATGTTTGCAAGTTAAATCCAGGCATTGTGCTGCCTTTATTTCCAGGTGACAGCATGAGTTAAATACAGTGTGCCTAATATGAAGAAAACAAACTGTCAACGTCTGGTTGGTGTTTCATGGGTGGAAAGACGTCAGTCTGTCTAGAATTTGCATGAGTAAAGCACAATAACACTGCATCCTATAATACTGTTTATTTTTAAAGACTTACTTCAGGGCATAATAGGATTGTCCCGTCAAAGACTCCTAACCTATTGTTAGCTATAAAATAGCTTAGCATTTTGACTAAATATAGCATTCAGGAAATCTAGCATTTTAGCTACATGCTAAGCCAAAATTTGCTTACCATAGACTGCACAGATGGACAATGACTGCCCCCAAAAAGTGAAGAGTCTTGATCATCGCCTGGTGGCTGGCTGCAGTATAGCTCATAAACCTCAACTCATACATGTTAGTGGATGGGACATGGACCAACCTAAAAAGTCAAAGTTCACGTTTATTATATTTTTTCAAGATGGTTTCTGTTCTTTTAGGTAGATCTTATCATGTCCAAGTGCTCACCTTCTGGTAAGTTTGGCTTCAATTAATTGTCTAATGATATTAAAAGGGGGTGAAATGTCCTGATTGACATTCGAGACTGACTCGCAATTGGTCGAGCCTGTGTATCGGTGGGATAGTGACAGGAAGTGGACACACATCGAACATCCTTATAAACAGTTTATGTTGCTAACCCATTCAGGACTGTGCGTTTCATGGCAAAGCCTAAAGCATTGCTAACATTAGCCACCACAAGCTAGTGACATACCAGACTGTAAGGCCTTAACAGCAAAAGCTCTGAGTGTATGAAACTGATACACAACACATAACATTTTCATAGTCTCACTTTACTCAGCGAAGTCAAAATATGTCACATTACTTAATGGACATGTGATTGGGCAAAGCAAAAAAAGCAGCGGGGCAGTGTGCTTAGCTGATGTCAGATTTAGAAAAACATGGATGTTGTGGATTAGCACTTTAATATAGCTATGGTAAACAGGTTTGCTGCTGGAGGCCTAATTCAGGGACAGACACTGGAGTGTTTTCTAGTAAATGTGTTTGTGGGTCAACAGTAATCTATAGGCTTTACAGTGCAAATCAATTTAGATCCCAAAGGGAGAGGGGACATCAGCGTAGAGAGGCGTTAGTGAGAATGATTTAGTCCATTAAAAAAATGTTCTTCCCCAAATCAGTCCTGCCACGTTTGCTGTAAATGTCCTCAATGCTGCTCGAGCCTGTAACATAATCACTGAAAACATGGCTCACTCTGAAAGTTGTGTCAACAGGAATCTGTGCCTCGGCTGTGGACCAGCTCAGCAGGCACTACATCTCTTTTCCTTGTTTCATGTCTGCTTTGTCCCGTCAGACAGGACATCCTGAGTAAAACAAAGAGTCTAGACCTTAGTTTCACATTGAAACCGCAAGAAATTGTGAAACATCCCACATTTACGGTTCCTGCTTACAGGAAATATTGCGCGCAAAGAGGTTGCGGGCGACAAAAAATATATATATATTTTTGATTTCTGAGGGATTTGGGTCCTTTAATGTGGTAATGTAAAATATTCGCTGTTTATTTCCCTTCAGAATAAAGCAGAAAACACTGACAGCAGCCCTGGAGAGTGCCTCTCGGCTGTTTTGGAATTCCTCTGGGAGCCAGTTTGTCATTTAAATGAATGCGACTGCATTAAAACAAGCCCCAATCTGTTTAAGGACAGGCACTGGCCAGGTTGTGGACAAATCCCCCTCAAAGTGCAGCGCTTAAGCTCACGTCCTTATGAATTATTTAAAGAATGGACACTAGGATAGATTTATAGGTTACCCATGTATTTCCGTGGCTATTGACTTCACTGCACTTCAGAGTGAAAGCCCCCTGTCTCTGGGGGATGTTAGTGGGAAATGAATCACCATTCCAAAGGTGCACGGTTTGCACGAGTACAACAACCAACAGAAATTAGGGGAAACAGTCGGTCGGTGATACATCATTATTTCCCCCCCATGAAGACCACTGTTTTAATGAGAAATCTGGACAGAAAGCAACTGTTTTAACTATGTTTCACTCTCTAGTGGCAGTAGAGTCGGTGAAGTGAGAAAATTAACCTGCAACTATTTTGATAATTAATTGATCATTTAATACAAATTTCCAGCACAAAAGGTTTGATAGTTGCAAATTCTAAGATGTTACATTTCCTGCCCAACATTTAAATAGATTGAATTCACTGTTTTTTTTTACAATTAGTTTTCAAACCTTGTTTTATAGACAAAGAAATCGAGTCATCAATCAAGAAGATAATTGGCAGATGAAGCGCTAATCATCATTCAATACATTTTGAGTTGCCCCACAGTAAAATTATGTTAGTAGGTGAGAATATTTTATTTTCCTCATAGATATCTCTGTCTATTTTTGCAAGCATTAGCAAAAACAGCCTTATGAAAGACTTTAAGGACGGAAATGGTTCCTGTTTGGTCCTTGTTTACATCACATTGCATCTCAATCGTTGCTATGATGCCTTTTGCTTTGTGTATATTCTGTAAAGCACCTGTTATGGGTTTTCACGTGCCACAGTCACAACACACTGTGTAGTGCTGCTTTCAGACATGCACTAAAGTCAGGGCATTTTACCGAGTGGCTGTATGTGAGAATGCAAATGTCTGAGTCACTTGCTCCCATAATTTTCCAGAACCTTTCCTCCCAGCCCCCAAGTAAAATGTGCAGAAACATTTAGAAATTGTGAGCCCATACATGTCTTTGTTCACCTAGCTCTAAGTATTCCTCACACACTCAAAATCTTGTAGGCCTACACTGCTGCACAGGTGGGCAGGTGAGATGTAGCCAGGAGGGTCTTCCTCCTTATGGCAATGGAGGGGGCCTTAAACCCAACGGATTCGTGCAGCGTTACATTCCAAAGAGGAATATTCCTCCTCTCTGTCTGTGTTTACCTCCTCCTCCTCCTCCTCATGCGTCTCTCAGACTGGGATGTAATTGCTGTTAGGCTGAGAAAAATGAAAATAACAACAAAGAAAAGGCTTCTACCACCTTCCTCTCCGTCTGTGCTGCTGTTGGCTTGCCTGGGAGGTTTTTGGAGAAAATGAGTGGTGGGTGGCGGTGGGTATGGGTGGGTGGGGGGGGGGGGGGGGGGGGGGGGGGTAATTATGCTGCTTGTGTGACTCTCTCCATCCATCCATCCATCCATCCATGCCTCTTTTGTGATCACTCTCCATTTCTTCCCATTTTCCTCTTAAATACACAATGCAGAGATCACATGAACTCTCTTTCACCTAAATGCATACAACCACACACACACACACACACACACACACACACACACACACACACACACACACACACACACACACACACACACACACACACACACACACACACACACACACACACACACAGCTCTGAGGTGAGGATGTTGAGAGGATGTTTGAAAGCCTGAACGATAATGACCAGAATGAGACTCCAATCACCATGAGTGTGTATGAGGTAGAGGAGGGGGGAGGTGGACGGAGAGGACCTGAGCTGCTATTATTATCCTCTCAGGCGCAAACAGAGGTACATGGTGTTTAGAAGAAAAAAAACACACACACACACACACACACACAAACAAAAACAACCAATGCTCCTACAGCAGATGTACCCCACAGCCTTGGATCTACAGTGATCAATACTGCTCAATGCTTAAAAAACCCCATGTGAGTGTTTCACATGTTCAGTGCCAGAAGGGGTGGGGGCACGGCAAAGAGACACACAGGAGACTTGAATATGGGAAAAGACTGAATATGTGATGCTTTGGATTTCACCAGCCCCCCACAAAGTAATTTCCTGTTGAGCGGTTGTGCTAGATTTTTCCTTTTTTTCAAACCTTTCCTCGTGCATTAATTTATTTTGGGTTCTATTGTCTGTTAAATTTGTAGTTTTGGAGCCATAGTGGTGCAGCGTGCTAGACAATGGAGATGGAGGATGTATAGGTGCTGCACCCATTAGAGCTTAGCATTCATCATTAATGGAGTGTTATGTGAGACTCCTCTTTTACAGGGTTAATACTGGCAACCAATACCCCCCACCTCTCTTACACATACACACAGACACACACATACACACCAAATCCCAGGCACCACTCACCCTCCAACTCACATCCCCTGCAGTTTAGAAAGAAAGAAATCATCCAGCTGCAGTCACCTTCACCGCTGCAGCTCGGCATGAGGAGGATGAAGGGGAGGGGGAGGAGGGGAGAGGCGAGGGAAGTCATCACCTGCGCCGTAGACCAAAACCGAGCACCCTGCTGGTCCACTCAGACAGGCCAGGCTGAGCTCTGTGACAGGGACAGAGGGCAGCGGTGAGAGACGTGTTAGCAGTAAATACGGAGAAGATGTAGGTGCGTGGTGATTAAGTGACGAGGAAACCATGTTGATATAAACCCAGTAACTCAATAGTAGCTGCCTTTGATTTAAGGCCTTTTCAAAGGTCCATTGTGTTGCTAAGAGGCTCAGCTACTTCCTTTTCAAACATGTGTGTTGTCCCATCTGAGCATGTGTACATCTTTTCCACTACTATACTCTACTGCAGCAGCACATCTCATATAGCTAGATTTGCTCATATTTACAAAAGCATGCAACAATGTGTTGTGTTGTCTATCAGCAACATTAGCTTCTTCAGTTATAGTCTGTGGGCAGAAGTGAGTGATGTCAGGACAGTGTTTGGTGAGCCTGTGGCCTGCTAGAAAGTTGATCCTCTGTTAGTGTGCAGAGCACAGTTGTAACAGGTGTCAAGCACAGTGGGAGGAAAGATGATAGTGTATCCCCAGGGGAGGGCAGTGGTTGTTAGACTGGGGGAAATGAAAGGTGGTGTAAGCATGTGTGCTAATACATTTATGTACAGCGTACATCTGTCTGACAGTAGGACTGAAAGGATAAGTTCATTATTGGTTTAACAAAGTTTGACATTTGACTAATCAATGAAGTCAGTTCTCAGGCAAATTGCCAAACTGTTTGATTATTTGATATTTTATCTAAAATGTTTGAAAGTTTACTGCTTTTTTTCTGTTTGAATGAATTGTTCCTTGAATATATCTGGTTTTTGGACTGCTGGACAGACAAAACTAATATTTTTAGAACTGGGCCTTGGAAAATTAAGGTTTTTTTAAATGTCCTAACTTTTAAGGACTAAATGACTGGTAGATTAATTAAAGAGAGTCATCAATAAATTTGTTCATATTGAGAATATATGTAGATTATCACATTGTCACATAAAAATCAAAATTTAGAGGAATTTTACATGTTGCTGAAAAGTAGCCTAATCATTATTTCAGTTGTTATGTAAATCTCTATTGAACTCGGTTAAGCCTCATCGCTGCACTGTGTTCGACATAATGTGCCGCATCTGTTGATAAGCATGGAACCCTGTTAATTTATTTAGCTCTCCAGATGACTGATGATCTGTGTCCATGGAAAAAAATGAAATTACAGGCATTCCCTAGTAATACTAAAAACACCCATACAGCTTTCACAGTACATGGGATACTGATCTGAAGAGAAAGCTGTCTATTGCAAGGCTGCCACTATAAAAATAGGAGAATCAGTAATTGCGTGGCAGAAAAGGAAATGTTTCACTCTCAGTAAATAACAGTAGTTTCAGTTTTCTAGCTGGGGCTACTTCTCTGTACAATGTACACTCTTGAAATCTGAACTGCAGAGGTAAAGAGAAAACACTAAAAAAGCAGAAGTGAGCTCATGTCATAAAGTTAGACTTCTTTACTTTATATTACATTTTTATCTTAAACTGTAAACACAATATGTCAGTCAGTAATACGGCATGTTAATAGTAATATGACACGAATATAAACATGTTAGCAATTATTTGCCCGAACATTCAGGAGACATTGGAAGACATGTTTCTAACATTCACATTTCTTTTACCTCTGCTCTGGTCTCCTCAGACTCCTGTTATAATCGTTTTGCTTGGAGTGTCCACTTTTTAAACTCCCAGACGGTCTCTGCCACCTGCCGTCCAGGTGGTATAGTATGTTTCAGGGATTTTGTTTTGCTTTTTGCTGGATTTTCTGGCAAATTGAAATGATCAGATCAACTAATCAGAGCTGCGGGAAAAAAAACTAATCAGTAAAGTTGTGTGCCTAAAAACAAAAGCAATTAGCTGAAAAATTCTACAATGATACGTTACGTCAGATGAAAATTCTCTTTTGGTCATCATTGCAATCCATGCATTTCATTCATCATATATTAACTTGGCCTATTGGCATTTTGACGTTTTGGTATATCTGATCTGGGTGTAACTTTTACATGGTGCCGCTTTTGCCGTCCCTTCAAATATCTGGCTTCCGCCACTGAGTTTTTTTTCTCTCCACAGTAACTCTGAGGATATTTGCTCGGTTAAAAAATGTATTTGTCCGTGTGATGGGGTAATGAGACATGTTTTCCTTCTGCAGTGTAGCAGCTGTTTCAGAATATCCGATGAGTTAAAATTATTGAATAAGACATAGCAGCAAACCTGGAACAGATGCCCAGCTCTGAGGCTCTTTGCTCCACAGGCTCCACCTTCTTATAAGTCCCCATTTGACTCTGAGTGAAGGCCTCCTCTCTTCAAATCAAAGCACCTCTTGAAATCGCTCTGACAGAGCTGGAACCTTTAAGAGCTTTTAGCCCATTGAGAGCTTTTGTATTTATACATCAGGATGAAAAAATACATATTTTCGATTTGATACTGAAAGACAGCAGCAGTATTCCTTTACGACCACTGGCTTTGTGACGCCTGTTTGAGCCACACAGGTTCTGCTTTCTGTCTGCACGCTGGATGTTAGCATGCAGAGAGCGGTTTTCTGCATTCGGTATGTCTGAATCAGTTGTGTTCTACCAGGCACGTGTTGTCTGGCCAAATAAAGCCATGTAACTGATCTGATTATCTAGTTAGTTATGTGGATCTAGAGTGATAAACCAAACTGTACATCATTTTAATGCAGATATCAGCCGCCAGAAATCAGCCTTTTGTTGCCACAAATGGATTTAGACTCGTAAATAAATGTTCATAAGAGTTAATGGCACCACATGCTGCACAATTTCAGATTAAACTCGGAGCTTGGAGTAGAACCGTTGCTCTTTCATGTTGAAAGCGGACTGTTGAGGATTATTATACTGTACATTATAGGGGTCAGATTTCTCCAGATCTAAAACCAGATAACAATCGTCACTGGGCAACATATCGGATGTGAAGTGAAGATCCACTAATAGGATGTTAAAAAATGTTGGTGAAGCAAACAGATAGTATTCGGTTATTATCCATGGTAACAGTTTTGCTAGAATTGGTCTTTTTATAGCTAAAGGTTGAGGTTTCGGATGCACGGCTCTTTAACTACGATATTAAAAAGCTTATTATGAACTATGACCTTTTCCTGCTTCTCCACATGCTTCCCCTTGAGCATTTTTCACAATTACGGATGGAAACT
This sequence comes from Hippoglossus hippoglossus, assembly GCF_009819705.1. Taxonomy (NCBI): domain Eukaryota; kingdom Metazoa; phylum Chordata; class Actinopteri; order Pleuronectiformes; family Pleuronectidae; genus Hippoglossus; species Hippoglossus hippoglossus. The sequence goes on along the minus strand of NC_047155.1, from coordinate 24,162,943 downwards.
GAACACATAATTGTCTTAACTCATTTATATGTTTCCTACATGGCCAATAATTCTTGTATGTTCACAGAGCAAGGTCTGGTGTAATTCCCAGCGTAGCTCTGAGCTGATGAAGACAGCTTTGTGCACATCCACAGTGTGAACTATAAGTTAACTGATTGTTTGTTGCCTGACAGATCATTAATAAAAGTCATAGAATATAATCATGTGGATGCTTTTTAACATGTCAGAAACCCTCTTCATATCTATTTGTTCTTCCTGAAAATATGTAAATTAAATGTTTATATCATATTTATATGAATTATAAAAAATTTTACACATCTCAAAAGCCAAACCATGTTAAATTACTCTGTATTTTTTCTTCCGTGCAATAATTGAACCCCTTCCATCGCCTTGAGGCTCATAACAGCCCCTCACTTGTAGTGTGCACCCCCCCCACTCCCCCTCATCTTTGTTGCTCTCTCTTTGTTTCATTTCGACGCCTGTGGAGATGTCCACAGTGGCCATTCATGTTTTCCATAGCTTGACTATGATATTGAAAACTAATAACACAGGCGCTTTATGCTTCTTCTGAGAAACGTCTGGGCAAATCTAGAGACCCTCAATCCCTCAGGGCAAGATTTTATAGCGGCAGCCAGTGCGGGGCTGCTGACTGACACCGCAGCCTCTGCCTCCCACACGCTTACCCCGGTCTGACCTCCTCCTCTTCGTAGCATCTGGGTTATACACACACATGGTTTGTCACAGCCTGTGGCCTCCAGGGTGGCCCTGAGCGCCGTCCCATGCAGCAAGAGGAGCTGGCCCCAAATCCCCAGACACAGCCTGACAAGCCGATAGGTGGATGGTGGCAGCATGAAGCCCTGAGCCCTCTTTCCCTGCCTTCTTTTTCTTTCTGTTTTTTTCCATACCCCCTGCCTGGCCACACAAAGCTGGGCTTGACTGCGCCACCTAAACTCACACAAAAAGCTTTTCTGTCTCTCCATTCATTTGCCAAATGGAGCTTTATCACATGGTGTTAATTGGCTGTAATTAAAATGTCTTGTGGTTGCTTAAACAGACGCAGTGACAATTTCAGTCATGAAGGATAATGGCCGCCTCTCACTTACTGGGATGATTGTGAAATCTGAAGGCCTGAGGGCAGACGTACAGTTTATTTCATTGCAGTTCTTCTTGTTGTAATTTACGGATGGAACATAAAGAAAAGCAAGCTGTATGTTAAGTGGAGAAGAAACAACTCAAAGATAAAGAAAGAACAAATGAATTGATTATATGATTTTCATTTCACTCATATTGTGTGTGAGACATGAAGATGCAAAGCCCATTAAAAAGTGGGGCATACTCTATGCATGACCAGAGATGTCCCTCTTTCATGTTTTATGAACGTGATCTCTTCATGTATGATGCATGACGACAAATTGCCCTCATATCAAGTGTCATGATTTCTGACAGCTGTGTCCACCTGCTCCATTTCTAACCGAGACTGACGGTCATGAAGCTACATGAGCGTGCGGGCAGGGTCCTGTGAGGCCAGGACATTATAAGTTAACCATCCAGCATGTGTGAGTGGGCCGGGCATACTGCATACTGCATACTGCATGTGTCAGCTGCAGACTCAGTATGTGGCATAGCTCGTCATCTGCAGGCCCATGTGGAGGACAGCTGTTTGCCTGCTCCGCTCCGGGTCCGTCACATCCACAAGGAGGCCTTCCCCTTTTAGACAATTAATCTACCACTTACTGTACACGGTAATTGCTATCCCGTGTTGAAATGAGCCGGGGGACGGGGAGCCTTGACGAGCTTGGCAGCGCGGCTGCCCCCATCATGCCCTGCCGTGTATTCTCAACAGATTCAAGCCTATTAATACTGAACTTCTGGGACTGAGCCGAGCAGGGGGCTAAATTGCAACAGCCTGTCTGTCTGGATTCTTATTAAACTTTCGATCTAGCCATCACCAATGAGATGAGGCCCTTATCTTAGGAGAAAGGGCATGACATTGGCATAAAGGTAATAGGAAAGCCCTCCAGACAGCATAATTTACCACACAATTTCCAGGACTAAATGTATTTCCTCTCTTTATTCCTCAGGGCTTTGGTGCCATGCAATTTCCCCATCTGCTGGTCTCAAAGGGGCATTGCAGCGTGAAGAGTAAATATGTCAGCCTCTGCTGTCGCACTTCCACTACAATCGATTGTTCTCGGCTTGAGGGACAAAGTGTAACGACAGCTTGAAAAGAGTGAGCCTTAAAGTGAACAGAGTCTTGTGTGCAGCACATGACATGTGTAGAGAAATGGACACCAGAGTGACATCAGAGAGGGTGACGGTGTGAGGTCATGGTGTGTGCGTCTGTGGTGCCAGGCTGGAGATAGGGAGAGGCGGGGACTGTTAGACAACAGTTATGCTGACGTTGTTAGGTTAACCAGGCAAGAGGAAGTTGCTGGTGAAAAGATGTTATCTCAGAGGGAAAATAGAATGATATTTTACCCTTTGAAATAGAAAAAAACATCTGTTTGGCTCAAGAGTTGACAGCATGTGATTCTGACCCTGTCATATTGACCTCATTGTGAGGTTATTGAGTTGATTATTTAGTAAGAGTTTGTAGCTGCTATAATCAATATTTTTTAAGTATCAACAGATCACATTACCTAATGCAAATGGACGTTTCACTTCAGTCTGCAGTTCCTTGCAGCTATATAGAGCATTTTAGCACCTTTCAGCTCAATGTTTTGGTTTTAACAACCATGTGTTTTGTTTCACTCTCATCATCTCAGCATCATTTCCAGTTACGCCAGCAAGGGGCTTTTTAAGAAGAAGCACTAATAAACCCTCTGTCGTACATTCCCAACACCAGAGCCTAAGTTAGAGACTCTAGCTAGTGAACACGATGGAGCGTTTAGCTGCTAAAGAGCCAGATGTTTCCAATGAGAGCTGGTAGAAACCATATGAAGACTAAAATACATGTTCATTTGGGAAGCTAACCTAGTGAATGGAAACACTCCAAATGAATGCTTCTGTTGCTGCCATACACTGTAGATAAAGATGGACGACAGGACTGCTCCTCAAAAGTGAAGCCAAAGTGTCTCTATCGCTACCTGGTGGCTGACTGAAGTATGGATCACAAATCCTGCCAATTTTATCACACTGATGTATGTTCAAGTGTTAATACCTCCCGTAAGTTTTTTTTAATTAGTTATTTTAAAACTCAGGCTGACTCAGGATTGGTCAAGTTTCGCGACTGCGCAGACTCTGGCTCCAGAGTTCAATTCTGGGATTTTTTTGCTTCCTTTCTGGATAGAGGCAGGAAGTGGAGACACATCATCCATATTTATATACAGTCTATGGTTGCTTCACGTCTGCTGGATGTGTAAATAAGATACTGTTTGCTCACATTAGGTGTATAAACATCATAAAGTGATAATATGTCAGATGTCGTGTTTACAGCTTGTTCCACTGTCTCCAAATGGCCAAAATAATCTCTGTATGCATGTTAGTGCTATACATATATTATCCATATTATTAATGAAAGCTACTACTGAGATATATGTTCGGATCAGATCAGGCTGCTTATTGTATATCGCTCCGATTGTACAACTCGCAGACAGTTAATTCCCACTTTCCCCTGGGACGCCCCCTAGACTCCCACAGATTGATTCTCACTGAGGTCGTTGCCTCTTCCTACATGTTCACCTCAGCGAACCCCCAGCGTAGGGTGTGGAAATCAACTGGGATTATTAGTTGCCTGCAGGCGTTCCACATGTGTTTGTGTGTGTGTGTGTTTGTGAGTTTTCACAAATGTGTATGTGTGTGGCTCCCAGTAGACACAATGCCTGCATGCTTTTACATTGAAAAATAACCACTGCTGACTGGTGCTCCATAGTAAGTAGTGGTTATGATCTGGTAGGCTACTGAATATTAAATTAGAGCACAATTTATTGTTAATTCATGTTTTAGTTTTACAATATTTTAAGAAAGATGGCAACTTGTTTTCTGAAGTAAGTGGAAAGTTAACGTCTTTGTACCTCTGAAATATGTGCCACGCATGCCTCAGTAGCCCTGTACCCTGTGTACTATAACAATACGTGGACCAGAACACGCTGCTCTCCTTTATACACGTGGCGATCATGTGTGTGTGAACAGCGGCTTGTGTCCACCATATGCTTGGCTGTCCTGCCCGCTGTCATTCCAGACAGCCGTGCATGGCCTCACACGCCTGTCCATATTTATCATGGTAAGCTGGTCACGGTGCATCTATAAACCTCCAAATGGGTCTCAGATGATGAATCCTGCCCTCCAGAAATAGAACCTTCTGGTTCATGCATTGGTGGATTACAACGTCCGTAGTATGTAATCCTGTTAGGACCCATGGAAATGAGAGGAGAGCAATTGAATTTTCTCCCTCGTGTCATTATTGTATTATTTTTATGTTGATCTAAATTTCATCCCAACCACCTCAGTATGTGTCAAGCAGCTGTGATTGTCTAAAGAGCATATTAGGAAATCGACAGCTGACCACAAAGAGCCTGCTATTTATTTCCCACTGTCATCTTTTCTTGCCAAGAATAGAACTCTTTTTGAAATCATTATGGTTTTTCCAATTTTCAAAACATAGCGTCTTGAAATAAGGATATATGTATTCTGTTAACAACAATAAACCAACCCCACCCCACCCCCAGTCCAGGGTCTTACAAATACAACAATAGTAATAACAAAGAAGAGAGTTACAGACATTAACATACAAGTATGCATATGTACATATATACATGCAGCTAAAATAAAATAAAAAATATCTAAGTATTATTTAGGGGAAATTATAATAATAGTTATGATCCATAAGTTAATAAGCTCTACAGTCAGAGTAATGCAGTCCTACCCAAGCATCACAATATGAGCATTATCAGTTTCAGTCAAACAATTTATATGTGTAATAGCAACAGATTAATTCCTATTTAATTAATTTAACAAATTTCTAGTACAATCCACTCACAGCAATTTCTGCACAGCACTTCCTGGATGAAATCTTTTGTTGGTAAGTGATAAATATGAATTTTAATTCAGCTGTTGGTAATATTAGTATATAAACTGGAAGCACAGGGAAACACTATAACCTGGCTCTGTCCAATCAATATCCCTGAATGCTCAACTCATACTGTAGTGTAAACAGTGTGGATCTTTTTGTGCCAGAATGAAGACGTACATTAACACAAGCCCCTGAGAATTGCACATAATCCCATTTTCTACAAAAGCCCATTGTCACAGCTGCCTGCCGCTGCTCATGCTTAGTATAGCCAGTTCACTGCCTGTATACATGCAGTAAATGACATGATTATAGCCAACATGTGTGTTTCAGACACATTCATGCAACTGCACACGTTGCATGAATGCAGGTCAATTTCTTTTGATTATTTGTTTTTGTAGCCCAGGTTGACTGGATGGATGGATGGATGCGTGGAGAGACAGACAGACAGACAGACATCCACACAGACAGACAGATAGATAAAAACATAGAGGTGCAACATTCTATGCCCTTAAACTTTGACTAGAGTGAGGAAAAACTACCAAAAAACCTTTTAACAGGGATAAAAAAGGAAGTGCAATCGATATCGCATGTAACACAGCACATAAACAAAATAACATTCATGAGAAAAGCTGAGCTGCCTCATTGGCCTCAACAGTAGATGAGGCAGAAAACAGCATTGCTCATTTACTCTATATGCTTTGTTTTTTAATTTTATTATTATTATTCCTGTAGATGTGGAGGTCATAGTGTTCCTGCTCTGCTCTGAGACAATTATGTTGATCATGTTCAATGAAACAGCTCCGTGTTGACAGAGGACACTTGAGCATTCTGGGAGACCGGGGTCACATAAACAAACAGCGTGATATTGTTTCCAGCTGAACTGCAACACATCGCTGCTGAGAGCTGCTCAACTCATCTGTTCTTCTGCTTTTCTTTTTTTCTCCTTTGTTTATCTGAGTCAGGTGTACGGCCTGTGTGTGCAGCTGTACGAGGGAAGACGTCTGGCCGTGAGACACAGGCACACTTAAGTCCACATATTTAATTTTTACATCAAAAACTTTCTTCAGAGGTTTTCCCACGCAGTTTCACTTTTAGTTTTGCCCCGTCAGACAAACACAACCAATTATCTTTAGTGTTCCTGTATAATATAGAGGGTGGAGATGTCTGGCCTCCTCAGGAAATTGCTCCCACATCCCAGACAAAGTGTCACACCATTCCCACACCCCTTTTTTCCGACAATGGAATTACAATACTTGCTGAAATAATAATAAAAATGATAAAAGATGAACTCATTCGCCTTAGCGTAGCAAAATTATATTACAATGGAGGAAAAGAAACCTGCCAAACAAAACATTTTCACCACTGTGAGTCACAGAGCTGTGTATTTCTGACTTTAGAGGTTGAGTGGCCAGCCGGAGCTTGTTTCTGTGTTTGTATACAAGAGTGTTTATGTGGAGGGGAGTTGGAGCCTCTGCAGCAGGGGCCTCGTGGTTCTGTCCTGCCCTCCCCTCGTGCACACTATGAGGCAGTGTTTTGGACCCAGGCCCAGGACCGAGCCTGAGGCATGCCGCTCTGCTCCAGCCTCTCCACAGCGCCGACTCTCACTGACATTACATCAGCTGGGTAGACATAGTAGACGTTTGTGCATGTGTAGATGCTGCTTTCAGCTTGTTGCTCTGAAGCAAAACAAAGTGGTCTGCAGATCATCTCGTCTCCTGGCTCTGAATCTGTGAGGTGTCATCAGTAGCAGTAGAAAAGAGCCCTCAGCCATGGCCGTGCGCATCATACGTGGAATGGAGGACCTGGTGGCATCGGGCAGCCAGCTCGTCTGGGGCCTGGCACATCAGACCTTGAGGAGGTGGTACAACCGTGGGGTGATGCCATGCAGACGCTTCCTAGAAGCCTGGTTCAGGATTGGGAAATGCTACCAGGTATGGCAGCTCTTTTAGCAGCGGAAGCATAAATGCTTTAATTAAAAAGGAGTTTTATTGATCGCTTTCTCGACAGCAAGTGTGATTAATTCCTGGATGGCAGATGGATTTCTTTGGTTGAATTGTTGTGTGTGTGGCTTATATTAACTATAATCTCACAGGAACTTTGCGCCGTGTGAGGTGAGTGGGTATTTTCTCTCACTTGGCTCATTTGCTTATGCTCGTGTTTATTTGTGCGACTGTGAGGAGGCTCAAGCTGCCTCTTAGTGAGTCACAAAGCCTGTTTTTTAACAAGGGTCTCTCTCCCTGCACATGTGGCAGCCATTAGAAAGCAGCATGACCGGCTGTTTGATCTCACTGTCTGGTCGAGGAGGAGAACTTTCAGAGTTGGTCTTTGAAATGAATTGTTGCTGGAACACCTGTGTGCTGTCTGTTGGGTGAACGCATCCTCCAGATAAGGTATTTAGAGTCAGTCAGCATTTAGTACTTCATGTTCCAGGATGTTAGGGTTAACAGTTATTTGTAAAGATTCTCTGTTTCACTCAGATCACAGTCTTCTGAGTCACATCAGCCGACACAGTGGTCCCTCTGTGACACCTTTTCAAAGTGCATAACAATACCTGGCACTCACGTGTTCTCTCTAACAGATTCCACAGAATAACAAGTATCAGAGCCTTTGAATTTTTAAGCAATATACCAGGATGCTGTTTCTTCCCCTCAGAGTATTCAAGCTTATTTATAACAAGTCGAGTGAAAACCCTGCCTCACATTTACACTTTAAGTACTTATTACACGGAAAATAGAACATTGTTGAATTCCCTCAATTCGTAAAACAAAAATGAATTAAGGTTTTTTTTTGTAATTATCCCACATCAATTTGTGTAATATAAACTGTTACATTCAGTAGAACAAACTTTATTAATTTGTGTGCTACCAATTGATGCAATTTTTTAAGTTGGTCCAACAACTTATTTCAGTGTATGGTAAATTGTGTTATTATGTAATTGTATCTGATTCAATATGGTGTGGAAGCTAATTGTAACAATGTAGTTTCTTTTTTTCTATATAAACTGATGATATGTTTTTGATAAAAGTCTTGATTTGAAAAGTAACGTGTGATAAAACGTTTACTTAAGAAGTATGATGAATTATGAATCGAATCTGTTAAGTCTGCTTCCACAAAGTATTGAAGCCAAAGTAATTTGTTACTTTCCACCACTGTGTGTCTGCTGTTCAACCTATAGCTTGTGGTTTACCTCTGGTTGACGGGTGAAGTAGTTGTCGACCTGATCAAAGCGGCAGGGTGGGCCCGTCTCAGCATGAGAAGGTCAGTGGCTGAAGGTCATGTGAAGAGTGCGCCATTATGAGCTCTGTGCCCATAATGACAGGGCTGCAGGGGGGGGACGACCTCCCTGACACAGATGTGACCTCTCAGCGACATCACTCAGGTCCTCGCTGTGGACAGAGAGCAGTTTCTGTCAGGATAAAACTGTCTTTTAAATCTTCAGAATACTTTGTCACTTTTATATACTCATGAGGGGATGCTCTTTATATTTGTTTGTGAACATATTTGAAACTGATAATGTATTGACACGAGGAGAAAAGACAGAGATAAAGAATTTTTAGTCGGATGCAAAGATTTTAATGGTGAATATAAAAGTCATTGTCTGTCTGTGAGCTTGAAATCAGACTGTAAACTAAAGGCCTTTGTTCTTTTCTCCATGTTTTGACTTCAGTGGTTAACAACAATGCAGCATTGATTGATTGGCTCTTAGAAGGATTGTTCCCTGGACAAGCCACAACACTTGGGGTTATTAATCCATGATTAAACTCTGTGACATACTGAATGTAATTAGCCAAAATCATATTTCCTACAGAAGCAGTTCACTTGCAGGTGCGGTTTTCAATCTTTAGTTATCTTCTTCTTGCCTCTTCTAGACCACTAAGATATGGAGCTGTAAAAAGTTCCTGCTGTGCCACTCACATCATACTTGGATGTACAGTAGAAGGAGTGGGTATGGCGTTCAAATCCACGGTTTCAGAGCAAAAGTTAGCACGTTACCAAACTAGTGTGACTGCAAATAAAACCATTTGTTGAGGACTGAACTCACAGCCCACAGAGCCGTAAATCTCCCTGAGGTTCAGGGAGTTGGAAAAACAACACAGTGTAAAAGCAGCTTGTACAGTATAAAAGTGAAATGACGGCTCTGTTGTGGCGCCGAGGACAATGTGTCCTGAAGTTAAATGCCGTGCCGGAGAACGTCTTCTCCGCCTGCGGTCACGCTGGACGTCAACATGACCCTCACTTTTCCAGCACAGAGGCCAAACAGTTGGATACCACATGTTTTTCATTGAAGTCGCAGAGAATGTAAGGCGCCCGTGCAGGGACACATTCCTGAGCAGCAAAAAGCATCAAGTAAACACTAACACACACTCCTGCCAATGAGGTTCTGCATCATGTTTCTGCAATTTAACAGTAGTAAGATAATGTCGTTACTTCGGTCAAATGAACAACACAGCGATGGAATAAAGAAGATTTCTGGAATGGAATGAGAGCGCCCCTTTTTCTGACTTTGTGCTAAAATCCAAAGCAACAAAAATCATTTTAACACATTAAAGTCACTTTGTATGAGATCTTAATGTGATCGTCTAGTTATTCTTACAAAAAATATTTCTGTTTTTAGGAAACTAAAACAACAATCTGGCAAACTGTAATTGTCTGCATTGTTTTTTTGTTTGTTATTTGTTTTTTATTTTACAGTTTAACCATAAGCTTTACTATAAATAACCACAAATAAAAATAAAACAAAAATACAACCACATATATACAGAACTTGAAAATAATATAGAATAAATATAAAATAAAGTACAACGTAAACATAAACATAAACGCACATATTTTCCACATCATTTATTCTGTTAAATAAAAGTTAACATATCAACATATTTAAGTCAATATAAATTCGGACGTTGGTGACGGCTTCGTATCAACCGATATTTGTTTGTCTGCATTGTCTGCCACAGTGTCTTCTTGATTCCACCACTAGTGGGCAGCAAAATCAGGAATTATAATCATTTAATTGATAATTAATAATTGATTCTTTATTTAAAAGATTATCTAAACAGAGGGTGATCGGAATGTGTACAAGGAATCAATCATGTTTTATAGTAACTGAACATCGGCCTGAATGTTGGCTACAGCTTAACAGACTGAAATATGATTTGAATATTGTTCATCACCACACAATAGTATTCCTACCTTGTCCTGTGTGAAAGGCAGTTCTGCTGACTGCAACAGATTGACTCTTAAAGCTATTCATCTTAAACAATGGAATGGAAATTCAATTAAATTATGCAGCCGCACTTCATTGTCCTTCAGTTTGATTACTGTGCTGGAGAGGAAGACGAGGGCTGATGATGACATTTCAGGGATTTTCAACAGACCAGTGTTGATGCAGAGGAAGGATATGGAAGAGTGAAAAAGACAAAGTGTGTGTGTATGGGACAAAATAACCTGAGACTCTTTGTTTATGATTCATGCAGCACATGCTGTAAATCACAGCTTATTTATGACTCTTCTCCGCTTTGTCTAAAATACACTAAATAAGGATGATCAACTTTCAATGACTTTGATGTTTTGGGACATGGCTCCCACATGGACATTTGCCCGGTGGCTCTCTTTACCTATTCATTCAGCACAAAGTCAAACATGACACTGAGGTGAGTCATTCCAAAGATACAGCCATTTTATCCCGGGGGCTAAAACAGTGGAAGGACGGCTGTGCGTGTGGGGAGGCACAGGTAGAGGTGGAGGCTGTGTACTCTTACTTTTGCAGCAGTTGACGTCTCATGTGGTGTTTTTTCCTCTAGATGACCGAAGGACGTCTTTGCCAGGTTCACCTCCTTGACGGCAGGAATCTGGAGCTGCTGGTGCAGGTAGTTTGTCCGTTCCTGTCACGTGTTCCTCCTTCTTTACCTGTGTTTCAAGCACGTTACATTTCATTTTCTACACAAGTGATCTCAACTCCAATCCTGTGTGTCTCTCTAAACTCTGCAGCCCAAGCTGTTGTCCCGAGAGCTGTTAGATTTGGTGTCGTCGCACTTTAACCTGAAGGAGAAAGAATATTTTGGATTGTGCTTCATAGATGACACGTAAGTACCTTTCCTAATATGGGACACATATTAAAGACAAAAAATTTGTGTTACTGTCTTACATTTTATTTTTAGTAAGATGATTTGTTGATTTAGAACCAATCCTTGTTTACAGAAGGAGAGAGAAGCCTTTTGAGAGTAGAGAAGAGAAGAGAAAGAAATTAAGATAGCAGTATCACAATTACATTTCAACTTGTGATTTATTTGTTTATTCCTGCTCAGTGGCCAGAATAACTGGCTGCAGCTGGATCGTAAAGTCCTTGATCATGACTTCTCCAAGGCCTCGGGGCCATTGGAGCTCAAGTTTCTTGTGAGGTAAGTGCTCTTGCTGTTAAAGCTTTCCAGATCTGGAATACTGGTTTGCTTCCTCCATGCACATCAGTCTATAATATCTAAACTCTCAGTGTTTTACATATAAAACTGTGGTCTGAATGATTAAATGATAGAAGCAAATTTGTTGTGTCAAGAGTTTCATGGCCTGTCCTGACCAGCAGGTGGCAGTGATGGAACACTGCTGTGTGACTACCATGCTTCATTAGATGACACATGATGAAGTCTGCTGATACTGCTGCTGAAATAAAAATACAAAATGCATTGACATCACATTCCAATTGAACCTTGCTGTTAAACTGTCCACAGGTTTTACATTGAGAAGATCACCTTCCTGAAAGAGAACACCACAGTGGAGCTCTTCTTCCTGAACGCAAAATCTTTAGTGTTTAACGTAAGTCTGTTTCAAGCATTTATTTTCTAAAGGCATGTCTCATATTTTTATTTTTGAATCTCATAAATCAAATATGGCTTTTCCTCTAGCTCCAGATCATTTCACCCAGTCATTGATTTCCTTATGAGCAGACTCCCAGTCCAACTATTGATCAGCCTCAGATTTCAATCAACTTGGGGTTGATGGTCAGATGGTCGCATGATGATCAATATGTTGTATGCATGTTGTTGTTCATATAAGATTCACACGTTTTGTAACTTTGTAGTTGGGCCTATGTTATGCAAGACTTACCAAAGCAATCTTTGCATGTACATTGTTGTAGCACATAACATACAAGTATATTACCTCAACGTACAGTTATTTTAATACACCCTCTTCTATCTTATTTATTCTACATTCATGCAAGATTTAATTCCTAATATGCTATTCATTTATGCGTTTCTAAATTTCTTAAATTCTTAAGAATATCTACTACTTACAATATTTACATGTTAAAAACTTTTTAATGAGCCCACTCGTACTTTCAGAATGCTGCTTTCAGGTGCTGTTGGGAATTCTACAACATAACTCAAATGGCTACACAGCATTCACAGTTTAGTGAAATTTTATAGACACTGACTTGAAGTTTATGGATGTATTATATATATGGTTGGCTGTAAATTTAAATTTCGTAAGTAAAGCATCAACTACCCGCAGTCCGTAGACGTTGTCAAAGAGATCTTTGCATGGTATTGATCGTATATTGACCATTAGGAATGTGGTTATGAATGGAGTTTTACGTTATGTCAGCAAATACACATATGGGTGCGTTACTACCACAGACTGTATTACTACAGTGGGCAGATAGATGCCAAACGAGGACTCGGAAATGTACGAGGAGCGGTGAACGCAGCACGTGATCAGACGTTGCAGTGCAGTTTTTTTTCGCGCGGGGAGCAGACTGGTCGCCATGGGAGACGGAGACTGTTGAACCTGCTGTCGGACCGTACCACTTCACCGAGAGGGGCCGTCACCTCCCGCAGGACCTGCAGCTCGGCTTTCCACGCACCACTGTGAATTGTTCCCGTTTGTAGAAACCGCGACGATAACCGTGCGTGTGGAAAAGATAGTTCAAAACACGCCGCGGTGAGTTTGAAACACCGTGTCGTGCGAGCGGCGGTGGTTGAGTCGGTAACGGTGGGGCCGAGGTACGAGGATTTCCTCTGAAGTCAAGTGTTCGGTGTGTGGCTCAGTCAGGCTCAACTCTGTGTGTGTGTGTGGACGGTTCTCTGGAGAAAACACGCTCATTCCCCTCTTTCTACCGCAGGAGACCATCGAAGTGGAGAGTGGGAATGTTTTCAAGTTAGCCGCGTTCGCATTGCAGGTAAGAAAGAGTTCTTGTCGCAGGCTTTCCACTCTGTAATGTCGCCTCGTAGCCCGAACGCGAGTGCAGACGGTCCGGGACACGCAACATTTGAAAACAGTAGTCCCTTGGGGGGGGGGGGGCTGCTTTACTCGCAGCCATTGTATGTATGTATGTATGTGACCCTTTATTATTCATATTGTCCTCTAACAGTCAGCTTGTGCTTCAAAGCAGTGTTAAAAAATTAACATGGGGTCACACGAACTGTTTAATCGTGTAACTTTGTGCAGATAGCTAACATTAGCATGCTTAGTAGATTTAGGGTTTCATTTGCTTTTACCAACGGCATCCTTTTCTCCTTTTCAGGAGGCTAAAGGAGTTTACACCAGGTAAGAAATCCTTTTTATTAAAAACCTAAAAGTCATTGTAGTGAATGAAAGAAAAATGGATTAATCTAAAAGGTCTTCGCCACATCAGGGGGGACCGTTTATTTATCTTTACAACACATTTTAAGTTATAGGATCAAATTTAGCTGAGTGAAATCTACTTACACCAAGTTTTTGCCTTTTCACCAGCATATCTTGCATAAACATTTTAATGAACTAGATTCTGCAGTTGAGTGCAAACTACACAATCTAAATAGTCTTTGTCACATCAAGTACACTTTATTTAAAACACATTTTGAGTTGCAGAATCATTTTTACCTGATGAGACTCTGCACATACAATGTTTTTGTCTTCTTAAAAGATACATGCACTAGCTTATTTTCTGCTATGATGGTATACAGAAACATGCATAAACAATTTGAATGATCTAGATTCTGCAGTTAAATGCAGAATACACCACCTAAAGGTTCCTTTTCACTTCAAGAAAACATTTAATTTGAAACACTTTAAGTCACAGGATAATTTTTAGCTGGAGAGGGAGAATGTACACACATAATGTTTTGTCCTTTTTAAAGTAAAATGTACTTAAACATTTTTATATTTCACTAAGGGTTGTAAGTTACATGCATAAACATTTGAATGATCTGCATTCTACAGTTGAATGCCCACTTCACCATCTCAAACACATCATTTAAAACACAATTTGAATTTACAGGATGATTTTTAGCTGGAGAGAGTATACACAAACGTTGTTTTTTGTTCTTTAAAGAAACATGCACCAGCATATCTTAATATTTTTGCTGTATTCGTGTTAAGAATTAGAAATGCAGTAACAATTTAGTGAACTAGGGTCTGCAGTTGTATGTACACTAGACAATCTACAAAGAGTGTGTCGCTTTACTCTGACAAGGAAGCAGAGTTAGAATTTTCTTGCTGTTTGGTCAGTGCTCACTGAGTAAATATTCACTGTGTACAGCCAGTTAATGCTCAACTTATCAGGTTCAGAAAGTATTTTTTACACTGGACTTCCCTCAGTTAATAATTTCCTTTTTTATTTTGCTCTTGTGACATTGAACTGAACCCCTGCTGGCTTGCTGCCTTCCACTCGGTTCAAAGGTTGTGTTGAAAATCAGAACACTTGTTCTTTTGACACACACTTGCTAGTGAAGGCAGACAGCGTACTCACAGTTTAAACCTCAAAACTTTACCAAGGCCATTCTTTCACTAATGTGGTGATTGTGTTATCTCTCATAAATGTCACACCACTTGACAAAAACAGCCCATGTGACACGAAATACTACACAATCTGGTCACTGACACTGATGGGAGATTCTGCACTAAAGCTTCATAATCTTTTCAATAGAGAAGATGATGTTTTCATAGTGGACCTTGCTCTCAGAGGCTTTACCTGCTGGTAAGGTATGTTGTTTTTTTTACCAGCCACACGAGTGAAGGGCTGCCATTTGTTAACATTACTTGTTGGAGTGAGTGGCTGAGCAGGTTGAAGCAGAACAACCTGTGTGTGTCCCTGTGCTTTGCCTTTAAAGGCCTCTCTCTCTCTCTCTAGCCTTTATGTGGACACAAAGATTTGTGCTCTGTAAGGAATTGTGTGTATGTGTGTAGTTTGAAAGGTGAAATATGCAATACAGCGTAACCTCTTGTCATCCCACGCCATTGTTCTCTTGCAAAAAAAGTGGAAAGCAAAACTTGGCCGTGTCTGCGTGTGCTCATTAATTGTGCTGCACCATTGACCTGATACATGTTAATTATCATCTATAACAGCTTTGGTACAGATTTATGCCTCAAGTGTTTAAATAACTTCACCCTGAAGTGTAGTGCAGTACACGTGGGTGTGGGGATGGGCCGTACTTTGTCTTGACTCTGAAAGCACAATAAGAGACAACCTGCCAACAAATCTGGTAAAATCAGGATGAATGGGTGTGTGTCCAAATCTTTTTTCTTGTTTGCAAAGATACTATTTTCCCCCTTTTCACTCTGATTTCTAATAAGTTGTAGGACATTTGGAGCATTTGTATTGTGTCAGTTGACAACAACTATTGGGAAATGTGTTTTCTACTTTTGAGAAATGTGTAGAAAATGGCATTATCCTCAAACGTCTGGCTCCAGGATTTAACACTGTTTTTGTACTGGTGCATCCCCCGCTGTCCTGTGGCTGCATTTAATCATTCCTTTGAATGATGTCCTTTATTTCTTCTTCTTTTATTGAATCCCCTCATATACTCAAACAATATAAATGGGTCTCCTCTACACTGTATCACCAAAGGGCAGTGGAGTAGTGAGATTAGCTGTTGAGGAGTTAGGGAGACCTCCTCCTCCTTAAGAAGGATGAGCCAGACAAACTGTCCAATGGTAGACAACTTGGCATCGGGAGGACTCGCTGCAGTCGTGTTATTGTGGTGGTGCAGGCCAACCCCCTGCTGTGCGTTGAATTAATGCACCATCAGGTTTCACATTGTACTTGGAGTGTATCTGAATTCCCTTTGCTTTGTTCACATTGCATCTTCTTTTACTGTACTGATTCACACACTATTGCTGTTGTTCTCATCACCTGCAGGTATAACTAACAGCCAGGTTTTCTCAAGTTGATAAAAGGGGTTGTGGAAAACAGGAAATCACCTAAATGATTGATGTCTTTAAAGATCTCTAGCTGTTTTAAGAGTAACTGAGAGGGGAGTTTTTATTGCTGTTCAGTTGTCAACAGCTTCATCAATAAGCTTAAAATGTTCCGGCTGTTATATATTTACAGGTAGTCATTTTAAATTAAGTTTGATTTACACATTTGTGTTGTAATTGTGTCCACATGAGCCCATATTACACCCAGACAGTTTTAGACTTCAGTTCTATTTGCAGGTGTAGCCTCTAGTTAGTGGTTCATTCACAGCAACAGGCTCTCATTTTGCTCCCCCCATAGTCACCACGTCTCGGCCCTGTGGAATAGCTGACACATGAGTATTATCTCTCCCACACTGAGTAGGCCGTGTTGGGCTGGGCTGTACTGGGTGTTGGATTTGCCCCACGCTGCAGGCTGCTGGGAGATAACAGACGTAGTAATGAATTCCAGATTGCTGACGGGGCAGTACGGCTGCAGAGTAGATCACCCCGACCGCACCAGGCCCCGGCTCCCTATAAAATGTATGCCATCAAACACACAGCGAGGTGCCATGGCAGCAAAACCCAGTCAAGCTAGGAGAGGTAGCTACGGGGGAGAGCGATTCAAGTGCCTCTGCCCTTGCGGCGGCAGTGGCTCACCTTTGTTTTTGTTTAGTAAGCTGTTTCAAGTAACTGGATCATTATGCTTTTGTACTACCATGTTAGTGGCAGTGAAATGCCATTAGAGTTAAATTGACGTTAATAAAAGGCAACATAAGGTCAAATGGTTTTGACCTAAAATTGGCTTACAACTTATTTTCTTATGTAGAGGATACTGTCAAAGACTTAGCTGGTACACTAATTGCAGATGTTGTAATTGCTTTAATACTACATAGGGTCTGACCTGCACATCTGAGTTGTGTCTCAGTGATTTTTAACAGCCGTGGGGCTCGTACAGTACTTTTCAACACGGACAGAGGCTGCCAAGTGCTTGTGAATGGCTTTTGTTCAGGTCTCTAGTGGACTGGCCCAGCAAGCCAGAGCTCTTTTTGTCCAGTAGAAACTGAAGTCCCTGTGCTCCCTCCTACATGATGCTGGAGTGACTCATAGGTCACTGTCATAGACCTTGACAGGGACAAACACCACAGTTTGTCTGTACAGATAACATGGTCAGTTGCTGTGTTTATTGTGACACTTGAATTCTGTGTGTAATAGAACGGTACCTACTGCATCTGTCATGGTTTGATCACTGGCTGTGCTGTGAAGATGAATCAGTATACTGTATTTTATCCACAGAACATCAGATAACTGATATGTGCTGCATGAAATGGCTTTCATATTATTGAATAGATTTTTTTCCAAGTCCTTTAAGAGACTTTCTTTAAGTTAAAGGCCCTGCCCCGGCTTTTATAAATGAATTCTGGCAAGACATAAGTGAAGCTCGAGTTTAGTCTTGGCAAGCAGCAATACTCTTTATAGATAAGAGAGATGAAAATAATATCCTGACACTGCACCTTCTCTAAAGGTTTGCAAATATGAGTTATTGCTGCCATGACTGAATTCAAACCACACTGTGAAAGTACTAAAAACATGGTGAACTGTTCTCTACATACTTTTCAACCTTGGGTTGAGATTCTTGTGTAAACATTTACCTTACTTTCCTTATGGCCCACATGCTGGTATGGAACATTCATTTTAAACACACAGTAGTATTTAATTTTTTATTGCTATATAAGGTCTCCTAATCCAAACAACGAAAAACTGTTCGGTGAGTTCGGTGGCACTAAGCAAATCTAAGCATTAGTGCAAGCGCAGGGTTTTGAGTGAAATCTGAACATAAAATAAAAAAGTCCTAGTCATAAACTAAAAGACCACACTCTTTGAAAGAAAAAAGGCTAAAAAAACACAAGGTTATGCTAGGTTGCGGAAGCGAAATTATGTTATGTTACACTGACTTTTGCTAGGGAGCTTGCAGGGTAAATATCTGTTTCATTACCGGTTCAACTTCTTTTTGGAAATACAGTCAACCACAGAATGAGATTAAATTTGTGGTGGTAGCTAGGGAAGGTTCAGGTTGATGAGGGTTGATTACTGGGAACATGCACACAGTAAGCTGTCATGCACATGTGTGCATGACAGCTTACTGTGTGCATGTTACTGTGTGCATCTGTACCTATCATGTACATACATGATAGGTACAGATAGTTGTTAGTCTGAGACCAGCCTGCCCATCGTTGTAGCACGCACAGCTAAAGTGGAAACTACCGATTTTATGCTGACTGATGCATGCCTGCCGAGGAGGATAAAAAAGTTTATGGATTCATGGAAATCCCACCGACGTGGAAGGTTAGACTCTGACAGATGTGTCAATGTGTTTGTGAGAGAGAGACAGATAGAGGGTTAAACACAACTCTACAATGAAGCAACAGCAAAAAACACTAAGAAATCTTTTTTATGTTAGGAGGGTAACATAGTGTAAAAATTGTATCGGATCGTTATGGAGACGTTGTGGGACAAATAAGACTGTTACGAGCTGCCACAGTCTAGGTAATTAATGGGAAACTGGCGTTCACACATACAGTACAGCCCCTCTGGGTAAAGAGTAATAGCAAGCTGAATCTGTTCTGAGATCAAAATGCCTCTTAAAAGGACTGTTATTGTGAATGATTGTATTTGCTGTTTGTAATCTTGTGTATGATTTTTTTTTAAAAAAATCTTTTTTAGTGCTGATACTGCCAGATCAGACCTGAAGCAGCTCCCAGTTCTGCCAACAAGAGTTTTAAGGGAGCACCCATCTCTCAATTTCTGGTAAGATATCTGATGCTGTGGGTGGTTGGGGAGAAGAAACACCCTTTTCTATTAATACACTTACAATTTTGCTGCCAGATTTCCTGGTTGTACAAAGTGGTATGTACCCCAGAAGAGCAGTTCTGGGCAGTATGGTGCATGCAGTCCTTCCTGGTTCTTGGCAGACGTGTTTTGCCTCTAATGAGGTGACTAATTAATGCCTGGGTTTTGTTAATTACGTTTGCCCATTAGCCCTGAGAGTGCACAAGGAGGTGCTGACAGACACTGACTGTGTGAAGGATTGCTGTCTTTCTGTTTCTTCCCTCCACACTGCTGTTTTTGCTCCTCTTCCTGCCCCTCCTCCTCTGCTTTGATAATCGTCTGAGGTTGCTGCAGCTTCTGAAGCAGATGCATTGTGTTTAATATCCAAAGTAAAATTACAGTCTTACAGGGCATGCGTGAGCACATGTGTGCCACCATGTTTGTCTCTCTCTCTCTCTCTCTCTCTCTCTCTCTCTCTCTCTGCCTGTTGTGAGTTTGCTGCCGAGCTATGCAATTAAAAGTGATGATTACAGTGGCAAGTAAATGGGATGCATCTGCAGGAGAGGAGGATGAGAGCCATCAACAGGCCAGTAGGCCAGACTGCATTTTCTGCATGAGCAGACACAATGTGTGTCAAAGAAAGGGCTCTCTCACAACAATCCCTCTTCGGCTGGAATGTGTAACACTTGATGGATTATTCATTTAAAGTTTTATTTGTTTATTTGCAGTGAGGACAAAGTGATTGAACATTACAGGAAATTGAAGGGACTGACCAGAGGACAAGCAGTTGTGCAGTAAGTAGCGAAATATGAATACACTATCTTTATGGTTTTTAAAATTAGTTTTCAAAATGTACCCTCCATTAGACATTACTGCCTCTGATTCCACAGTGCTCTACACCAGGCTTCCTCTTTAACCTCGTGTGCCTGGCAGTGGCGGCTGTTGTTATAAGAGGTGGCTGCTGTCACCATGCCAGAATGTGTCATTAATTAGAGGAGGTGCTCTTAGTTTAGGCAGCCGGCCAACATAGGGAGGATCACAATCCTGCACTGTATATTTCCCGGCACTGTATTTCAGTGCATCCCTGGGTCATTTACACTGGGATGATTTGTGTCCTTGAACTGATCAATGGACTCTCTCTCTCGCTCTGTCACGGCCCTGAAACAAATCGATCAACTTGCCACTGCAAATAACTGTGGCTTCTCATTCACTGTAGCTTAAATCCCACTCTGTCTGTTTTACAAGAGCCAGCGGTTGACAGTGATGAAGTGACAGTGGCTGCATTTCTGTTAAACTGTTCCTCTTCCTCTAAAGGTATCTGGCCCTGGTGGAGTCCTTGCCGACATACGGAGTCCATTATTACCCAGTGAAGGTAACTGCCCTGAGTATTCTATCAATATCTTGTCTTCATCTCTTTTTCTGCATTTAATGATTTCTCAATATCACCTTTATTCTCTTAATTTTAAACGCTTTGCTTGAGGATTTTTCATGAGACAATTTCCTGTTTAAAAATGTCCTGTAGCTAAGCAGCCACACATGTATGTTACTGTAGAAATACACAGACCTGTACTGAGTCTGCCTGGGTGGGATAAGGAGTGCACTCAATCATTACTGCAAATGTTAAGCTTAGCATGATTTAAGTGATTCCTCCAGTTTTCCTTTGCTAACTTTCTCTACCAAACCCTATTAAATCAAGGTGTCTGAGGAGATCAAACAGTGATGTTAAAATGACTCAGTCAGGCTCAGAGATTTTAAGGCCTTAAATGTATCTGATCTCTTCTTTGCTGTGAACCTAATGGGGTAATTGCCTCAGTAACAGGCCTCTGTTTATTGTTGTATTTTTTGGGGTTTTTTTTTTTTACTCCCACCAATAAAGCTACCTCTTACTGCTCTAATGAGCGCTGGTGTGTGTGTGTGTTCATGTTTTCATGCAGGATAAGCAAGGACTACCGTGGTGGCTGGGAGTCAGCTACAAAGGCATTGGCCAGTACGATTTGCAGGATAAGCTGAAACCAAGAAAGGTAGACTGACCTCTTTTTACAGCTGCCCTTTTTTTCATTAACTAATTTAGTTTTGATTTGCGTTGTTATTATTTCAAAGCAAGTATACTGCTTGACTCATATTTCTTATTTTCTTATCTTAGTTTTTCTACATCCATGTCCAATATCTAAGGATACAGGGTTTGATATAATGTACATGTAAAGCCCTCTGGGAGTAACGTGTGTGTGGGCTTCATACAATTATAATTGGTTTTCTTACAAACTCAAACTAAAGCAAGTTATTTTAAAATACTTTTTTTTAAAAACTTTTTTGTGGATGTATACCTTATCAATGAGTGATGAAAACTTAGTTTCTACTGAAATCACATTTGTATTGGTATTGGAACATGAAACTAATTCATGAGACAAGAGTGTAGAAATGTGGCTTAAACTGACCTGTGGTCCTTATCATGGAGTTAAGTTAATTACTTATCACAGTAGCCTAATTATATCTGAAAAAAGCAAATGTCAGACTCACTGATAACATCTCTGTCTCCTTTTTCACCTCTGATGAGTTTACACCCCTGTGTTAAACTCTACTGAAATACATAACTTAACCACTTTTCAGCCCTGTGCTTTTTGTTAGCTGGTTAATGATCCACCCAAACAGTAAATAGGTGTAATTAGGACCCTGTTTCCCATGCTGGTCAGGAGAAAGAGGGACACAGATGGGAAAATACTTTGGAGTTTCAGTACAGCATGTGCTGTGTGCAGTCAAGGCTGAATGTTTCACAGCAAATACAGTAACAAACCAATATTAACAACAATGGAATTGAATGTTAGGTATTATAAACAACACGGCTAACACATTTGGAGGGAAAATGGACAAATAAATACTTGCTCAAATTAAACATATTCACAAATCAGAGTTTGCCAAGGGCCTAACAATCTGTACAAGATGTCCTTAACCCTTGACTAGGGTGAAGAAAAACCTCCAAAAAAGAAAACCCTTTTAACTGGAGGTGAAAAATCACAGAAATATCAGAGAGAGTCACAAGTGAGGGACCCCTCTCCCAGGTCGGACAGAAGTGCAATAGGTGTTGTATGTTACAGAGCACATCAACTAATTAACAATGGTGTGTTTAAAACACTCAAAGGAAAGAAGAAGACAGACATAAATGGAGAGTTGAGGCTCAGAAAAAAGTGTATAACACATAAAAGTAAGTAGAAAAAGTAGTTTCCACAATGACGTTAATGCAGTCGGAAATCTGACCTTTCGTCTCAGGGAATACTTCTACATACGTCTACCTAATTAACTGAAACTTTGGCCATGTTTGATATACATCTGACATTGTAACATTTTTCACTGTACATAAAGATGCTGCTCCTGAGCCAGTATTTCTGCAAGTGCACTTGTGTCTGTGATTACCGTCTCTTTTGTTGTAACAGTGTTATTTAGTAGTGACCCAAGTGTGGATTTCTCCTCAACCTCTTTCATTGAACTCGTCATAGCTGGTGTTGTAAGGCAGGAACCTGTTGACATAGCAGGGTGTGCTGTTATAGTGAATACAGAGGCATTAATAGGCACAGCCACAGTGTGTCTCTGCCCGGCCCCTCGTAGTGGAAGGTGTAATTATGGTGCTCTGTGGGAAGCTGTGGGCCTCAGGGACTGGGGTTGGCACTCTGCCAGCTGGGTGGGTGGGTGCGTGTTTGGAGTTGGGAGAAAGCTATGAAGGTGTTGGGGTTCAATAAAACTAGACTCTACCTTCCCCAACTCCTCCACACAAGGGGGGACTGTCACATGGGAACCTGACAAGAGCTTCGTGCTCTGGGAAAAAACTTTGCCTTTCT
Source organism: Hippoglossus hippoglossus (assembly GCF_009819705.1). Taxonomy (NCBI): domain Eukaryota; kingdom Metazoa; phylum Chordata; class Actinopteri; order Pleuronectiformes; family Pleuronectidae; genus Hippoglossus; species Hippoglossus hippoglossus. The sequence goes on along the minus strand of NC_047155.1, from coordinate 24,140,128 downwards.
AAATTACCTTTTTTGTCACTCTTGCTGATAGTTGGAAGTGTGTGGATACTTTCCCTTTTGATTATTGATAGTGTTTCCTGTCTTGGTTCACAGTCCCTGCTTTCAACCCAGCCCATCCCTCCCTTCCCTCTGCAACCCCACTCAGCATACCGCTGTGTGTGTGTGGTCTAGGTATTCATGTTGGAGTCCTAAATCTGTTTACACAGTCATGTTATGGGGCTTGTCTTTCTTGTGGAGACATTAAGCAAATCACTTAATGTGTTCAAAAGATATGTTTAACAATGTTTGTTTGTCTAAAGTAACTACAATAGTATAGTGTCATATTATTAATATTATTATTATTATTATATCTTATTATCTTCTCTGCATGCATGCCAGTTTCATCACTGTGTATAGACACAGTGTGTGTATGTGATCTAAACATAAAAGGGACCATATGTATTACACAGATCCAGAGGGGACTAGGGAAAGCGATGCTAAAAGAAGTGTTGTATTTAGAGAAGATGATTTGCTCATTACAAACTATTAGAAAGCTGGGTTTCCAGGTCAAACAATGGGACTGAAGCAGATGGCAAGTCAACACTTAATTCATTGAATTAAACTGGGAAACTGTTCTGTCTCTGTGTCACTGGGGCTCTCTCCCAGCAGGTAACAGGACACTCTTTAAGACCACATGCTGGTCCTCCTATATGATGAGCCAACAGAACCAAAATAAATGTTCAGTTGATTGTGGGTGACAGTGTCTGCTTTGGGTTAATAACAACATGATGTAAGACATGAAGGGATTGTAAAGTTTCTTTGTGAAAATAAAACAAAGTTAAAAGTAAGTTTAAATGAAAACTGAAAACATCCTCCCGCCGTTGACTTATCTTTTAATTAAACTCACTCTATCATAAATCAAAATAGGATGCAGTTCCTTCAGCTGTTTTCCTGTTATCATGACTTTACAACTTTAGCCATGTGTCATGTTGTGGAAACGTACAGTGTTGCCAATCAGCCAGTGCCGGTATGTGATATGTTACGTAAAGGGTGGGGCAGATCTTTTTCTGCACGGGCGTGTGAGTCAGAGCCTTTGACACATTTTCCTCCATGTTTGTTCCTGGACTCATGGCTGTAGGGGACATTGAGTTGTCGGTGTGAGCTGGAATTGAACACCCTGATCCCATCTGAAAACCACAGGCATTTCTGGAAAACTTCCACTTGCTTGTAATGAGACATTTGGTAAAAACAAGACAAGATGTAAATACTGAAGATACAGACATTCTGTGTATAAAAATCTAGTTTTCTCTTCCTCTGAGTTGTATTGTTGGGGCAGTGAATGCAGAGTATGTCAACATGCTAGCGTGCAGAATGATGTTTCTGGAGTGCTTTACTACTTGCAGTCTTGTGATTGTTGAGTTTAAGGTGTGTCACATCCTTGACATATTTTGTCTCCATGTCTTAGTTTCATCTGTGTGCTGGCACTCAGGTGTGGAGTTTCTCTAACAGGGGGCATGATCCAGTGAAAGTGTTTATTGCCTTGGCCCTTGTTATCTTTTGTTACAATGTAAATGGTGCTAAGTGATAGCGACTGGGTGGATTGGTGTGGGGTTCCCTCCACAATGGGATGAGGTTTTGGATGCGTCCTGTTGGCTGGTTCCTATTGTTCCTTAAATACCGTGCTCTTTGTTTCACTGCCAGACAGACTGTGATTGATAATGAGTGCAATATTGGCAAGAACAGTATGTGGAGTGCTCCGCCATGCCCACACCCAAAAAACTTTATTTTTATACTAGAAACCTGTGCATTTGTTTTAATGGGCTACAGTAGTATGATCAAGAACAATAGCAGTATGGTAGAGCATTTTAATCCATGCAAAATGAGATTTCCTCTGGTTTATCATGCTTGTTAGCTTTTATTAGACCATATAGTACATGCTTTCTACCTGGTTAGAGGCTCTTGCTATGAATGATTAGACCATAGTGACAGATTCCTATCATGTTTGCCCGAGGGGGCGGGGGTGGTCATAGTGAATTCAGCTACACAACAGTGCTTTGTGTGGTATTTATAACATGAAACGCAGAGAACTTCCCAGATTCCAGTGAAGTATTCAAAGTCTGTATAGGTTTGATGGCTTATCTGTGAGGGACGGAAAGCAAAGTGCAAATAGTTGTAAACAACCTGCTGATCTGGTCTGGCTAAAAAGGATGTGAGCTTTGTGTGTGTGTATGTGAGAGGGAGAGAGGGAGAGAGGGAGAGTGGTGCAGAGCAGGTTAGAGCCTTGAAGGCGGTGTGAGGTGTCAGTGATGTCAGGGGAGGGAGGGGGTGGTTTAAAGGGGCGTGGTCAGCTCAGCTGAAACTCTTGCAACACCTATCTGGCTCCCTGAGAACAGACAAGAGAGAGTATTGTTCGAGCAGGCTGCAGCCCTGTGGGAAACTCCGTCAAAGGATTCAATACAAACCCAAGAGAATCCTACCAGGGATTTGATAAGAGCAAAAAAAACCTTCACGGTAAGACCTTGTACAACGTCCACCTATTACCTGTTCTTTTCAACAGGGTTTTATGTTTCATTTTCCTTATGTCCTCCTGTAAATGATCTGTCTGGTGTGGTGCTGTATCTGCCTTCTGAGATCAAGATACAAGCAGTCAATGTGTGAGTCACTGCTGTACAGGAAGATATGAAATGTTCTACAGTTGGTTTGCTTACTGCAAAGTATGTTTGTCCTCGTGGAATTGGAGTAATGTCCGTTTTTGGGATATCAGCTAATTAAAAAAATATATGTTTTTGAATGTTCTGCAGCATCTAGTATTTTCTTAAATCAGAGCAGGGAGGAGTTGTACTCAGGCAAGTGGCTCCAGATCTGTTTAATGAGCGTACTATCCGTGGAGCAGATGTTCCCCTCTGACACAGAGAAGTTCTGCCTCTGTTTCCCTCCACGGTAGAATGAAATGAGAAGCTGGCCTGACGCCTGGCACGATTTTACTCCCTGCAGTTGCAGCATTATAATTGCTCCTGTGTTAGCCTGGACTTACACCTGACTGGCTGGCCCTCTGAGCCCCATTCATGGCTTCAGCTGTTATATGCTCTTTCTGCTAATGTTGCAAGTCAACCAGTCAAAAACTTTGCTAAAAGGCAGGGTGCTTTGGCAGAAACAAAGCCAGTTGTTTTAATACTTGCCAGGCCGTTGTGTTCTGTTGGGAAGATTGTAGCTTTTCTAACCAAACTTATACAAATGTGTATTTGTACAGCCTTTTGTTTATGAAGTGATCCCTCTGTTAACGTACTGTAAATCAACATTTCAAGTCCAGTGTTGGCTTGTGTACTCAGGGGTGTAATTTCTCAATACCCATCCCTCCCCCTTCTCTGTCTCATTCTCTCTGCAGTTGTTTCAGTGGAAGCAGTTGGAGAATTTGTATTTCCGGGAGAAGAAATTTGCAGTGGAAGTGAACGACCCGCACAGGTCAGAGAAAGCAAACAACCTTATTTTTCATATCAGTTTTAAAAGTGTTCCCATTTTAGCTGCTGCTTTCTCACCACTCTTGTCCTTAACCTACAAATAGTGAAGGGCATCTGCAGCCCTTGGTGCATTTAGGACACCATGTTAATGGCTGTAGCCTGCCTGTTAAATGACTGCTTCCTACTGGTCAAGGGCCACTTTATTATTCTATGGTTGTTGTAGACCTCTGCTCCTCTCACAGCGTTAATGTGGTACTCTCAGCCTTCAGAGCTGTCATTAAATCCCACAGTCTGTTTCAAAGTGTGATGTCACTGCTTGTCTCCTCTTCAGTAAATTTACTACACAAAGCCTTACAAGTTTAATTGTATAAAGATTTTCTCTTTCCCAGTCTCTGCTTACTAAGATATTTTATATTAATGAAAACCTTGTTTATCTACCATCAATGTTTTTTGTTATGTAGCTGAAAAGATTTTCCTTCTGGATCAGTAGAAGTACTTAGTGTCTGTTTATTATCTTCCATAGAAGAACAGTGACCAAGCGAACCTTTGGACAGACTGGTCTGGTTATTCACACATGGTATGCCAGCCACTCCCTGATTAAAACCATCTGGGTGATGGCCATCAGTCAGCACCAGTTCTACCTGGATAGAAAGCAAAGCAAAGTAAGTCTCTGTTTTCTTGTTTCACGTTGTTCACATTTCCCACCAACACAATCAAACTGGCCAATACTTGTCTTACACTGATGCTTGACTTTTGTAGAGAGAGCTTGTCTTGTGTCTGGTGACCCACATACAGATCAGGGTCAGTGTGTGGAAAAAAGCCCACACTGGAAGAGTAAATGACTGGCTGACACATGCTGCGTGTTTTGTGGTCTTTAAACTGTTTATTAAACTCTCTGACATGATTTTGGAAAATAACTCCAGTATGAGCTTAAGCTCAACATTATCAAAACCCACAGAGTTTATATAGTTTGAACATTGACTGAAAAAAGTTATTGTAATGTGCCAAGACTAGTGCACCTGTGACTGTTCATCGTGTGATGCACTGCCTGATCCGTGTCCCATGTTTATGACTTGTGTAAATAGTTTGACAAAGGGATATGACAGGTTTAATAACAATGGGTCCCATGCTGCTAGTCAGCTTATGTTGTGCTGTAAGGCTCTCGTTTAATAGAAATAAAACTACTGTAACCTACTGAAAGTAACACATTAAAATGCTCATAATTGCTCTGAGGGTGTTTATTAGTATATTCAGAATGATACAGTCAGAGTAGTACCTATTATTATGGCTGTTTTTGCTTTGTCTGCGGCTTAATGGGAAAAGTGTTTAAGTGTTATAGTTGTGAAGGGATACATGTGTTTTATGACTGTGCCATTGAGAATAGGAGAAGGCACAGTGTGTTTACAGCGCAGGTTGTAAAGTGTTAAAACTTGTCCCAGTGCCCCGAAGACATTCAGTGCTTAATGTGTTTTTGTTTATGGTGCATATTTGCTGAGCATCAGAGCTATTACAAAGTATTAGTGGGCTGTGATGTGCATTTCGTGGTGGAGATGGATGGGTGTGTGTGGCTGCAGTCAGATGAGGTTATTCATCCCCTGTCTTGCTCAAAGGCAGATGGTGTGTCAGTGTTCATCCAGGAATAGAGCCCTCACTGATTGATGAGAGAGCAGTGAGCTCTGAGTACAGAGTATGCAAATGGAGCCACTACTATCGCAGTGCGCTATCATAAAAATGAAATACTCCCAAACCTTCCTACACCACTCTTTCTTGTTTCCTTCTCCTAACTGTCATTTTGTCCCCTAAAGTCGAAGATGACCACAACCAGGAGTTCAGGAGACATCGCTGTCGACCTCACAGAGATCTGCGCCCCGCGGATCACTAAACTTTCCAGTATCGAGATCAAAGACCAGCTCATCATGGCCAGCAGTGGGAGCCTCATCTCAGCTGGTAAGCAGAGAGTTAATCAGCTAATGGCTTCTGTTCCACATCAGACTGATGACAACGATGATTTATGGCTGTAGTCTTTTTTTTAAGCTAATCAGATGATGTGTGCTTATTCCAGGTTCTGCTGATTCAGAAGTCAGTGAGGAGCAGAAGAAAGAGAAGATTGTAGAGTTAAAGAAGAAAGAAAAAGACCTTCAAGACAAGCTGACAAAGAAACTTGAGGAACTGAAAAAGATCTGCATGAGAGAAGCAGTGAGTGTCTCTCTCAGTCAGTTTTTTTGACGATGTGAAGTTTTTTAACTCAACTGACGGGTGGTTGTTCTTATTTGTAGGAGCTTACAGGCAGATTACCTCAAGAGTATCCCCTGGCCACGGGTGAGAAGGCTCCCCAAATCCGTCGCCGTGTTGGTACGACCTTCAAGCTGGATGACCTTTTCCCCTATGATGCGGTTAGTAAAGCTATGGTTGTGATGTATTTCTACCTTTCCTGCTATTTAGCATAAAGAGAGTTTGATTACCTGGAGATCGTTCAGATCATTGGACTTTTGGAAATGAGGAGTAAAAGTTGAACATGTGCTTTGAGGCTTACATAGCATGTTTTGAATTAAACTGTTGTTGTGAGACGTAGCTGGCTTACATCTACAAGTCAATGTGGAAAACTGAATATGAACGAGAATATGTGAGCACATTGAAAATGAATGTTTTATCTGTTTCTAATAAATGGTGTTTTTGAACACGTAGATGTTTAAAGTCTGTTCCTTTGTTCGGAGGACTGCTGACAGCTTCTGATATGTGTATGTGTGACTACAGGACCCACATTTGAGGAATCTGGAGAGCATGTTTGCGCTACAGCAGAAGATTGTAGAAGCAGCCATCAAGTTAGCCAACGAGGGCGACCTCTGCAAGACAGTTAGGAAGAAGAGGAGAAATAACTTCCTGGACTCAAGGAGGAAGCTGGAGGATATTGAGAGGGAGATCAACGCCTACAGGATCAAGAAAGGAAAGAAGCCCACCCAGAGAGCTTCACTGATCTTAGCAGGTACTCACACACCTTTATCAAAGCCCATTGGCTATTGTCTTATGATTAATTAGCCTCTGGCGAAATGGCAAAATGTTTTTGCTTCCAGTGTAGACATGCCCACGAGTCTGGAGTTTCTATACATAAATCACAAACAATGATTCTTTTTGTAGATGTTGTACGTTGTGACAACATTTTGGGTCATCTCTATGAACAGCTGTCTCTATATGAATGCAGAAAAGCCAATAGCCGATGGATTTAGGTCTACATGCTCTGCCTCTCCACAAAGACCTACGGGCAACCAAAGCAGCCACAAACGTGATTGCTCAAACTAGAAACGGAAACCATAAGGCTTCCGGCCCGAAAATCTTGTCCTTCGCCTAAATATTCTGCACGTTCACATGTAGAATCTGTTCATAAAAATGAGTCGCACTCAGATATCACAAACAACTACAAATCCATTAACACATAGCAACTGATTTTAAATACTGCCACTGTCTATGAGAAGAAGCATTTGTAAAGGACCATTCCTCTCCTCTGTTATCAGATGATGTCAACCCTTCAGACCTCAGTTCTCTATCTGACAGCCTTACTCTGGATGATGGTAAGTGTCCAAGCGTAATAATGCTCAGTGTGCATGTATTTACACCCTCCTCACAATCCTCCATTATAGATGAGTTATAACCAAGTTATTGCTTTTATCTCCCAGATGATGAGTTTACTTCCCAGAGGCAGCGGTCCAGGTCAGTGCAGTATTCTCCACGACCGCACCACGCAGAAACCCTGGACCTCCACTACAACCAGGAGAGACGTGTATCTGCCAACGAGCAGCACGCAGACAGCAGGTACACAGCTAGCACTGACACGAATGGAGTGTATTTATGTTTTTTTTATATTTTCCAGTGTGTGTGTGTGACTGAGCAAGGAGCGAGTTCAGACCTGTAGAGCAGATCCAGAGCTACATTCCTGCCAGTAATCTCCTCCCTCTTTCTTCTGCCTCTCCAGCAATCTCCCTCTTATCAGCCCAAATGCACTTGCTTTAAAAATAGATGTAGAAGAACATGTCACTGCCTGTGAAGGAGCAGTCAACAAGTCCAAGTTGAGAGGAAAAGAAACAGGAAAGTGGCTCTGGAAACTTAGTTTAGATGGCAGCCACTTCACTACTGTTTACAAAACGATAGAAGCAATGTGTTGCTATAGGGATTTCGGTCACAATGCTTACTGTTGCATGAAAAGAAAGATCAATGGACTCTGAAATTACAGCCATTCAGGTGGAAGGGGTGACTAAAGTCGAGACTAAATTCAAGCACACGCAAGGTTTTTTTTTTTCTTCTTCAGTTTTGTGAGCAAGGGTAGAGGTGTTTACCTTGATAAAAAAAAGCTCTGGCCTGAAGAGGCGAATGCCCTGAAAACACTGTTGTTATTTCTGTTCCAGATTAATTTATGGACAAGTCCAGGAACCGCTCCATTACAGTCACCGTGATGCCTTATCAAGCCACAGAAGCCCTTTTAAACCGGCTTCCAGACAGCCACGTGACGCCCGCAGCATGCCCCCTACCCCTCTCCTCACCCGCAACGCCTACAGCAGCAACCAGCTAAGGTGAGGCCTCAGAGATGGACTGTTTATTCCTTTATATTTTCTTTCAGCAGCTCTTGTGTCTTTTGCTGAATCATGTTTTACTCTTGTAGGACAGAGGATGCTCCACAACATTTCCGCCAGCGTAGCGGGAGTCTGGAGTCCCAGTCTCAGTTCCAGACAGAAACTGAACCTCCCGTGCCAACGTTCACCTTCTCCCCAGCCCGACGCAGCAACAGCACAGAGGTCCTCGATGACGGCTCCTCCTACACAAGCCAGTCCAGTGTGGAGTACAGTGTTCCTGGTAACCACACCCACAAACGCAGAACCCGCGGTCGCCACAGAAAAGACCTGTACGCCAACACAGGCAGCATGCCCAACCTGGCTCAGCCAGATACCCGCTGCTACGCCTACCAGCCTCGGGCCCGACCCACCACAACAGCTTATTATGTCACAGGTTACCCCAGCTACGCAGACCCAGAGCCTTACTCCAACGGACACTACATGTATGACAACGAGATGGAGGGACACTATAATGTCAACCCCTCCTACCATCCCGCCCCGACAGATTATCACGACGTGCACAGTCACTATGGTAACGACGAGATAGACGGCATGTCGCAGCACCCATATGCTACGCTCAGGCCACCAAGAAACCGTCAGGTGGCCCACAGCAACGAGCATGTCACCAAGAACATCCAAAAAGCCTTGGTGGCTGAGCACTTGAAAGGCTGGTACCATCGCAACGCCGCACACAAACAACCTCCATACTACGACTTCGACAGAGGCTCCCAGCAGAGCCTGGGCTATCAGACCATGCCTGCACCCTACAGCCACAACAACAGAAACATGTTCTCATCAGGTCAGACCACTGCACCCTGTAAACACAGTCTCTAGCAAATAATGTTGACACAAGTTTAACACAAAGGTCGATCATTACTAAATTGCACCATTTGTTTTCTACAGCGTCCTCAGCATCCTCCACTGGAAACTGGCACAGCCACATGAGTGGTGGCATGTCGGAATATGACATGCCTATGCATGCGCCGCCGCCGACCTACTCTTACAGCACAGCCCCATACAGCCACTCTGCCCACAGCAGGTGAGAAAGAAAAACTTGGCCTCAACTCAGCTCCTTATCCAATAAGACACTCCCTGATCCTCCTTATCCCCAGAGCTAAGCACAGTATTTAATTACCTGGAATGGTTATCCCTTACACACAACACTTGTGTAGCCAGTGTTACCTTTTCTTTAACTTCACCTTCATGTTATGTATGTATTTAATGTTACAGCCTGGTTCAGCAGTAGGATTATAGACTCTACGTTGGGGCCGGCTGTCACATCCTCCTCAGAACTTCAGAATGGTTCTCTTCTCCTCCTTAACTCTCCACTGGGCCCTGCTTTCTTATAGATATGGTGCCTCACAGGTTTTAAAGGCCTCCTGGCACAGCCCTGACGGTCGGAGGCGCTGTGCCTTTTTCCCTGCTAGTTCTTCCTCCTCAGCTTCCTCCTCCACCTCCTCCCTGCCCTCCTCCTCCTTTCCCTCCTCCTCCTACTCCCCTGGCTGTCGAGCCAGACAGGTGGCCTCCAGCCCTGCGCAGCCTCAATCCTCCAGAGGGCACAGGCTCAGTAAGGTGTCCTTTGCTAAAGGTAGTTCATAGTAAGTAAACAGCGACAGCTGGAGCCTGTGCGTTTGCTTCTTTGGGTTTGTCTGCAGTGTAAATCATAGTCTGCTCGTCCATGTTGAAGTGAACTTTGCATTTTTGAGATGTTTTATTGTGCATTATCATGTATGATAAGGTAACTGCATGGCTTCTATTAAAACATGCCTGCCCTACTTCCTCTTCTGGCAAGCATATTGCCATCCAGTGGTCACATTTCTCTTTTTTGTAGTTTGTTATTTCTCCTCTGCTGTTTGCCTTCCCGGCCCATGCAGAGGCTCCCTGCCCATGAGCTGCTATTCACCCTTCACCTTTGCCCCCTCTCATGTGCAGATGTCCCACAGAGTTTGAGTGGCGGAGCGGTAATAGGATGGCGCGCCCTGCGGGGCCTTTAGAGAGGTGTGGTGCTGCAGCCTATGCTACTGACCAGGGAAATTAATCTTTTCCCCCCAATAATCAAAGTCGCAGCACAGAGGAAAGGGTGAGAGATGAGAATGTAAAACTACCCCACTTGGTTATCATGGTGATGGGGATCTTTTTTCAAACGTGGCAGGGCCTCACAGAAAACTCCAAATCATTTTTACCTTCATGATTTCGGGCTTCTTTTGGTGGTGGGAGAGCACTTGTGTGGCAGAGGGAAAATGTGACCCCTGATCATTGTCGCATTTGAAGGCTGTGTGTGTTTTTAATTTCTGTGTGCATCTGCTGCATTGTTGCGTGAGAATGTTTGACCCTGGGTTTGAAACTGAGTTTAACATTAAAGGTGGAGTAAGTGCAAAAAACTGTAAAACAATATCAAAGCAGAAAATGGCTCTGAACAAGACAATACAAAGATTGTTTTGGTTGGTTAGGAAGGACCCAGTCTGGTTCTGACATGTTTACCATGTGTGCCATTTTCTGGAGAACGACTCTCAAGAGCAAAACAATACACCCCCCCCCCCCCTTCAGTGCTCATCCAGAAGCTCTGCACCTCCTAAACGCATGGGTGCATTGAGACAGTCTCATGGCGTGAAAATGAAAAGAACTTTATTCCATCAGACTTAAAACTAGCAAGACAAAGAAGTCAGTAGTTTAGTGGCTGTAAGCTAAAAAATAAGTTAACATTACCTGGAAGAGTATTTCAGTTATTGCATCAATCCAAACGATCCCACTGTGCACGCAAACCTGTGTATATAGTTGTTTGTGGCTATAAAAATTTACATACTCGGACAAACATCATGATGTAGAGTAAACAGCAAGATGACAAACTGTTGTTGCAGTTGCTGCAGAGACAAAGTGAATAGACTATCCGACTTTTACCCGGTTCCAGAACAACAACTGCAGACCACGATAATTAACTGTCTAGCTACTGTAACTAACATCACACTGATAAAATATCTCGTCAAGCTACAAAGTTCAGATGTCCCTGGGCAGGTCATTTAAATTTAGTGAACTGGGCCTGGGCTGAATTTCCTACTTAGTCTGAAGGTGCAGTCTCCATTGTTGGAGAACCTCACCGATGCTCTTCCCTATTTCCTTATCAAAGAACCTTGTTCTTCTGACCTCCTCTTGGACTTTGCCATCTTTCTTTCTTGACACTGTGGTTATATTACTGTATATACTGCCGTCACGACACACTCTACTCAACATCGGCGCCGGTCTCTCATCTTCAATCAATACTGTCACAAACTCCTCAGGGTCTGGTGGTGATGGAAGGGTACATTGCTCTTTCTCTGTCCCCTTCCCTCCCCTTCCCCTGGTAATCCACTCTCCGTCAGCAAGTGTTTTACTGTCCCATGCTATTTTTTTTTTACCTCTTTTCATTGCCCTGTGCACAAGCACGAACGCCACCTGTTGCCGACAGAATGGAATCATATTAGTGTGGCTCAACCCAGGCTACTTTGATGGTTTCCCATTTACATAGCCAGTTCTGCCAGGAGCACATAACTGGCTCTGCTAGTGCTTGTGGACCATGAGGAGATGATCACTGAATGGGATGAAAAGTGTATTGGATTAGAATCTCTTACTCCACCTTGAGCAGATCTGAAACACATGGTAACTTACATTAGTGTGTGTTTTTACATTCCTACTTAAAGTGGAGCTCCTGATCTTGGTATTGGGTTGGATAATCACAGCCCAGGGTTAATTCATTCTAAACCCATTCTTAACCAGTCACATTCATTTTGCCAGCTGTCTAATGTGTTTCGATCTCCTGTGCTTATTCCAGATCTTACATAGATGTCAGCAGCCAAATGCACACAAACATGGAACCAGACGACCAGATTCAATGGCACGAGGACTCAAAACCGGGAACAATAGTGTAGTTGCCTCACTTGTCGTCGCGCTGTACGAATCTCTCACCTTGACACGTTGTCATTGTGCCTTAGACTGCACTTACCCATGTTTCTGTAAACGGGATCCAAAGAATGAAGGAACTTGTTTGTCACAAACACAGTTGCCAAACCGACCCACATCCTTGTGTTTTAAATCATAACAAAACCCAAGAGGAGCGTCTACGTGTGTGGAATTGCGAGTGTTTGTGGTGATGGCAGTTGTGCACTGAAACCTTACCAGGACCTGCTGTGGACTGAAACTCTCCAGTGTTTCTCTGAGGAGATGCCGACTTCACTAACCAAGGACTAAGACTGTCTCTGTAAGAGGATACTGAGCCGTTATGAACAAGGAGAAAAGACTACTGCTTTGCTGATGTTCTCCTATTTACACACATGTATGAATACTGTTACCATGAAGGATCAGACATGGATTGATGAGGACATCATCAAAATGAAGGATTGAACTCATTAAAAATGAGTCAGAGGAGATGGCTACTTCCTGGAACGATGTACAGCCGCCAGATCCAGTTTTATCAAACAGCATCGTTTCAAACTACCACTGTGCTTCCTGTCCTCCTGTGTGTCATTTACTGAGTATTTAGTACATCTCACTGTCAGTACTTAACAATACAATTGAGCCAAGTACTTCTACTGCATCACACCACTTGAGTATTACTCGAAGTCATCAACTTTAATATTACTGCCACATCTGATCAGTCACTGCAAGAAGACGGTTCAGTTTTGTTTATCTTATCTTTTCTTTATTTTATTTTTTTAAACATGATATTTCATCCATGCTGGAAATCATGGACTGGTGCTCCCAATTTCTCTCAGAGAATGAAGCTGTATATAAATGTTGGTATTGTAAATACACTGGGTCTGTCTTTTTTTCCCTTCTTTTTTAGACATTTTTATGTATTTGAAAAGCATGTAATATATAGTAAACAACTGTTGTTAAGCTGGTTCTTAGTCATTTGTATAATTGCATTTGTTTGAATAAAAAAATCAGCGTTTGAATGATTTGTGTGGTTTGAAGGCGACGCTTATTAAGTTATAGAGACTTAAAGCGTCTCTGGAAATTTCAAAATCCTCATCCCTTCTCTCAGTGCAGGAAATGCAGGGTTTAAATCCAAATCCCTTAAATTAGATAAGTGAACGTCTGTTGATCCACTTCAATTAATGAAATGAGGGCTTGAAAAGTAGCACCGCTCAAGAGGAAAACAGCTGAATAACCTTAAGTCTGAAAGAGCAGCCTGTGTCACTGATCCTGGACAGCTTCATTCTGTACGTACTAACAGTTGAGAAATGGATCATGTGGGGAACGTTCAAGGAAGCAGATTATAGTTTGAGAGATAACTGGCTACATCCCAGTTTATCTTACTTTTTTTTGGAGCCTGTAAGAATGAAAGCGGAGCAGCAATCAGTCATGATGATAGCTAATTATGAATAAATGATCTGTTTTTAAAATTACTCCCCTGCTGCAGAGCTCTGTCACTCTGTTTTCTCAACGCCTTTGCAGTGCAGCCAGGCACTTTTTTGTTTGGTATGTGTCTTAGGGCCATAAACCGACCAAACCAGTCTTTAAAAGCTGTCACACCCTCCGTGAGCTAAACCCTCCTCTTCTGTCCTCCCTGTGAATGACAAGCCAGTGTTTATTGCACCAAACCCTCCCTCCAGGCATCCACGCAACACAAGTCTGCTGTAGACATGCATTGAGCTTCCTCCACCCTCCCAGAGATAATGCTGTAACCCTTCACCTCATTCCCCTCCCTCCCTTTCCCCACTTTTCTAACCCTTGAAAGTGTGTATCCTGCCACCGCTCGCCTCTTCAGAAGGCCGCAGTCGAGCAGCTTCACTTGCTCGCAGTGCCTCTCGGTGTTGTGCTTCCTGAGCGAGCTTGGGGGAGGTCTCGGATACCTCCCAGCTCCTCGGCTGTACCAGAGGCGGTGAGATGGGGCCGGAGTGTTTTGCATCCAGCTGTCTCGCTGTGTCTCGGTTCCTGCGGTGCCTCGCACCAGCTGCAGCCAGACGTCAGGGCGACTGCTCCAGCTGACACGCCACTACATAAACAATGGGCTCCTATGTGCTTTCGTCTCATCTTAACTACAGACGAAACTACAGAGCCGATTAGAGCTGGGTCTCAAACTTTATAGTTAGATGGCAGTAATTGTTGTCTGGAGCGCCAAGTACCAAAAACCATCAAATACTGAGAGCTGGTATCAACAGTCTGGTCGGGAGTAGGCCTTGTTTATAATTAGAAGATTCCCGATTTAAAGCTGCAGCGATCAATATTTTGTATGAAATATGTTTTTGGACTACAATAGTGATTCTCACTTCCTTTTTTTGATCGTACAACCTGTTATTAAAATGTTCTGGTTAAGTATCACCAACCACCATTTCTAGTTGACATCTGTTTAAGAAGACGCGTCTCCACCTCCTCTCACTGTGAAATAAAATGAATCCTAGTAATGGGTGCTAACAGATACATCGGCACAATCAATCCTGTATCAAACTCAGCTGTAAATAATAGTGTCTCACCCCAATTTTATTGCATCAAATAATTAATTGAAACCAAAACTAACACTTAACAGTGATAAGAACTACCAAAAATGACAAAAACATTTATTTATTATCATTTTAATGTATGTGGTGAGCACTGTTGCCTCACCGCAAAAAGGTTCCCGGTTCAGCAGGGGTCTCAGTGCATGTTCTCCCTGTGTCTGCGTGGGTATTCTCCCGTTAATCCAGTTTCCTCCCACAGTCCAAACACATGCAGATTGGGGTTAGGTTAAGGAGAGACTCCAAATGACGTACGATTTATGACCTCTACTGTAGCCAGCCACTAGGGGGCTAACCCGGATGATTTGGCTTCACTTTTGGGAAGGTGTCATGTCGCCCATCTTTATAAACAGTCTTTGTCTTCAGCAAAAAGGCTCTGATGAACCATTTGTATGCTGCCTGTTCCAGCACCAAACTGCACGTGGACAGATAATGTTAGCAGCTACCTAGCAGGGTTGCCTGCTCTCTTTGTGTTGCAGTGGGTTGACATTTGTTCCGCGGGTTGAGTAGAGCTGCCTTGCATAAAGGACTCTAAACACAAAATATGGTATGGCAGGGATATATTTTGAGTTCTGGTATTGGGCAGTTTTTTTTGGGCTGGTTTTGTTCTGCAGAACCTGGCAACCATTACCAGTAAACAAGGCATAGCATCTAGCAGGAAAAGAGCCAGATATTTCCTTCAGGAGTTAGTTGCGATTGTATGAAAATGTCATTTAATCCTTTGGCTTAAGCTAATGTTGCTCTGCGACTGCTGGAAGCTTAAAGGAAAGTTAATCATATTGACTTTATGAGCTCAGTTCAGTGTTTATGGATTGTATTTGCGTTGCCTCACAAAATAAGTATTTTTCGATATTTCTCAAAGTAAGATATTGAAAAAAAAAATATATATACACTTTGGACACTGGCTCAGAAGCTTAGGTATCAAATCTGCCCTTGGGTCAAAAACTTTCATGACTAGACCCAATTCTTGAGCAGGTACACTAGGTGTCAGACATGAACAGCTAAGCTACGACAAAATCAGATTAAAGTGAGAGTAAACCGTCCCAAGGATCAGCACATTGCACCTTGATCCATGCAGTAACGGCTCTGACAAGTTATGCCTGTTGAATGGTTGGATTAGCCGACCGGTCACATGCACCGAGGCCCGGGTTCATCTGCTAACATGGGTGAGCTCTCAGGAGGTGGAGGAGAGCAGTGTGGGTGTACGGGAAGGGTTGAGGAGATCACATGAGGATGCAGCAGACTGTGGAAAGGTCACAGCGGGTCATCGTTAACGCGTCACGTGATCCGCCGCCGCAGTGTTGGCCCAGGCGGCCGGATCTGCTGAATGACAAGTCGTCTTGAGTTCTGAAGCTAGTTAACCAGCTTAGCCAGCAAAGAGCCAAAGCCTCTCGGGCAGGCCGAGGAGGAGGGGCGGGGACTGAAAAGGGTCAACCCGAAGGCAGTGTGTTGTCAAAGGGACCGAACAGAGTTACGTATTATATGATTGCAAAAAGGATTCCCTGACCCACACCTATGTGTTGTGGAAACTAAACAGGTGGAGGATGTTGTAACTTGAAATCCTGCATAAGGAGTAGAGTTGTTACTTAGCAGCTGGAGCCAAAACAGTGCACAGCTTTATTTGTCACACTACCTTTGGACGCATTTACAGCTGTTTCAAAATGACAAGTTAGTGAACTGTTGCTGACTCATGCAACAACACCAACAAAGCATGAGCGTTGTTTTGCACTGTGCAACTGTGTCTAAAAACACAGAACACACACACCTGTTGTGCGAGCGGCAGCACACACGTGTCGGTACGTTCCTCACGGCAGCTGAAGCAGAGAGAACAAGGGCCTCCACTGTGCCTTCAGGGACATGACTTTAGTTCTAGTTTCTCGCCAAGTTCCACAATATGGATGAAGATGAGGCCCCGCAGTGGGGGACATAAATCAATACTGTAGCACAGCCGCGGGGGGGGGGGGGGGGGGGGGGGGTTACTGGAATACTGTTTCACCTGAGTGTGCAGAGGTCATCTGTGGAGCTCGCTTCAAAAATATCACACATTCCTTACAGAGGAAAGGAAGGATTTTAGTTATTCTGAAGGCAAAGGGTTAACATGAACACAGCTTTCTCTTTTTAATGCCCATCATTCTTATCTTCATGTTTCCCCTCACATCCTCACTCTGCCCCTTAAAACCAAATAACAGCACGTTATGTTCCAGATGGATTCTCGCTATCTGCAGTCAATTTTAAATGGAATCCAATATGAAACAGCCAAAGCAGCTGACGCTGCAAAAACTAACTCGGATTTGGAGGTGAGTGACTGCAGATGCACTTTGTCACCGCGCGGCGTGCTCAGCTCTCCACACTATAATCTACTGCAGCCCATTGATTAGCATTGGGGGTAAGTGGAGAGGAAAGCAAAGTTGGCCAATCCATCACCCAGGGGGCACTGTCAAGATTAAACAGAGAGAGGTGCGGGAGGAATACTGATGGGTGCGGGTTAAGACCTCTCGATGCTTTGAAGTTCTCATTTTAAATATTGCCACTCATCTCACTCCCTTCTCTCTTTTGTCTCGCTCTCTTTATTAGCGTGAACATGAGGTCGCTCTGTTTCTGTGCTCGAGTAAACTGTTACGTTTTATGTGAGCAGACAACCCAGCCCTCGGTGCCTTGGCAGTGATGTGTGTTGACTGTGCACTTTCGAATTCTTTGTTAAAAAGGCAACACTTGCATCGCTTTCACAATTTTAGTCGAGGGTTAACAGGCAGTGCTGACACTGTGATTAAACACAGATCTCTGTACCAAGGAGAGGAGTCTGCAGCTGTGTGCAGTACTGACATGCCGCACAGCACAGATGTGAGGCAGCGTAGAGGTGCACGCATCGCTGTCTTTCAGAAAAACTGCCCTGACAAGTTCTAGGTGGAGTGGCAGATAACCCAGAGGTAAAGATAACAAGGCTGCTTTGCAAAACACACTCGAGTAAACACACTGTGTAGGAAACAAACTTTTAAGGAGGTTTAGACAGAGAGATGCAGACATTCGTTAAATCTAAGAAAAAAGTCAAAATCTTTGGCCAAAAAGATGTACGTTTGTGTATATTGGTGCATGTGTATGCATATTTGTGTGGCTCTGTTCCAAGTCCAATCAATCCTTCAGTTTTCCCTCCAGGAAGCTCTGGATCTTTTGAAAGTTCTCTTCTTGTTGACCCAGAGCCTCCAGCAAAATACCCATGGGTGACCTCTTCAGGCCGGCGCACTCGATCTTGTTCTCCAGTTTATTCTTCATGTTGCGCAGGCGAAATGAGGAGTGTGCAAATATCACTGAAAGGCAGACGGGAGAGCGACTGGTTACAGTTGAAACGTTTGGCAAAAACAAACCTATAAACTTTTCAAACTATGATAACATCAGTCTGTGAGAATCTGTGACAACACGTTTGACTCATTTAAAACGAGCTAAGATCATTTTATAATTCAAAAGAACAGATCACTGTACTCTAAAAAGACATTTACTCAGACGTAAAAGGTTTTTATTCAGCTATTAAATTATTTTTAGTCTCTCATCACTTTAATGCCTGAAATTATATTGCAGTAACATGCATATATTAACTTTATGTGTCATTTATGGTTTAAAATCAAAATGTGACCTTCAAGCATTCCTGTCTTGAACTTACATGCCAAAGGTAAAGTGATTGCCGACATGAACACCATGACACTCCCCAGCATGGAGATGAGGAGGTAGCTGGCAATCATGACGGCGATCACAAACGCTGTGGGGCTCTGCCTCTTAAAGTTGTTGATCACTGCTCGGTTCTCCCCGGCCCACACGGAGCCCAGGAACACCCCCGACACCACGGCCATCGCTGTGAACATCCCCAGAGGGTTCATGAACCTGCAGGGTGGCAACAGGAGACGCAGCAGGGAGCAGGGGGTCAGTTTACAGCATGAGCAAAGGAAGGGTTCATGTGTGTGGTCACTGGCTCCACCTAGTGTTTAGATGCTGTCAATACAACAACAGCACCCCTTAAAGTATCACAGATTGTTTTTTCTCAACTGAAAGAACTAACATTTTACCAGTATTGAATTTATTAATTAGTCAATTAGCAGAAGATTAATCACAAACTATTATGATAATATAATAATATAAAAAGTTGCTTTTCTTTACGTGGTGGAAAACTTTCGATTTGATACCGATAGTAAAATAAAACTAGAACATCTCCCAACACCTTAAATTCAATCAAGCTGCACCAAATTTCACACTCTTATTATTATACGTCCCCTAAACAACCACCAAACATTTTCATCAATATCCATTAATTACTCCCTGCGATATTTGTGAAAATGCCCCAAAAATATCTCTATCTATCTTTATCCATGTTAAAGAAGCTGACAAACAAATGAACAGTGGTAAAAACCTAACCTCCTTGGTGGAGGTAACAAGGAATTGAAAGGTATCACTCCTTGGGCTCTATGGAAATATGATGGGGATTTTATCACATTTTTCAGAGAAGATTAATCTGAAACTATTATGATAATATGAAAAGTTGCATATATCATATATCAATAACCAAAACAACAATTTTCATCCTCAACTGTTGTTTTTTCTCTGACCAGACGCCTCAGATACAAAAGCTGTGAGACAAATCCAGGCCTGGCGGCAGTGATGTCATCACGTCAAGTTCATGACCTCAGTGCGTGATCAAAGGCCTGTCTCGCAGTTACTGCCAATCTTTGAGGTTTAAAGCCTCACATTAACAGTGGTGATCCTGGATAACTGGGTAAAGTTTCCTCAATTGTAATATCAATATACTCACCACAGTTATATTTTATTACATACAAACTAGGAGACACTAAATCCGTGTCCCTTTAAATCCTTAAATTCCTTTAATCCTTAAATTCTAAACAGTTCAAGTTACTTTCCAATGCCCTCTGGTGGACAATTACTTGAATTACTATTCAAGGCTATTACTATTCACTTGAAATTGTATTTTCTCCTGAAAAAACCTGTGGTTTATTTTTGGACACTGAACTGTGAACTTTAACTGTATTTAAGTCTAACAGATTGCCTCGAATCTAGAGATTTGTTGAGGATCTCCTGGAGAAAACCTGGAGAAAACCTGCTGTTAGAGCTGAATGAAGAAGAAGAAGAAATGTATGAGGAGGCACAGAATCATTTAAAGTTCAGTAGACACAAATCAATTTGTGATCACAGGATTTTCAGACCTTTAGACCAAAGTTATCAGTCAGAAACAACAGGTTACAATTGCAGTGTTATAAGGGCAGCGATAAACCCAGAGCATTGTCTGTGTGTGCAGTTAAGTTTGTTGAGAACACTTAGGTTTACCAATAATGTTCATGTAAACGCAGAGATGTGGGTGAGCTGTTTCCAAACTGGATTAAAATGTCATGATTTAATGAAACCAGCAAAATTTTACATGTCAAAGTTCAGCCTTGTTGCCTCATGAGTCGGGATCAACTCGCTGATGAAATGTTCAATACTTGTGTTTTCCCTCCTCAAAGATACAGGGTCCATCCAGCTGATTAAGCTGCTGCTCTCGTGACTGTGCTATCTGCAGTGCAGCAGCTGATGAGACAAACCATAGCAACGATCTGTCATCACACAGCTCAGCACACAGAGCGTGACAGAGGGCATCACTATTTTTAGTAAACCAGGCTTAAGTTAGAGCAAAGTGCAACTAAAGCCAAGATATTTCATAACGTGGACTGTGATGAATCTGCCTTGTATGGACTCATCAGATAATAGACTGGAGACATGGAGAAGCTTGCAGTGGTCAGAGGCTGAAATCTGATTATGGTTCATGGTACAGAACGAGTCAGGACCAACTTTAATATTATTATTATCATTATTAACTTGTGCTGCCATCATTAATATCACTACATCTATAAATATCACTATTATTATTTACACTATAACAAACCAGTCTTAGCTTTCTCCACTCCCCCCAACCTGTCGATGCAGATGGACGCCCACATTGAGTCTAGTTCTGCTTGAGGTATCTTCGATCGATCAGTTTGCCGATATCATAAATCAATATTAGCCTCTCAGAGTCATATCAGTGAGTAGCGACATCGGGGACGAATTTGAAGATTTCATCCATTTCAAAGTATTATCTGTAACAGTAGTGGAGAATTAATAAGACAAATAAGTTAGTTCAAAGTTCATCCAGGAGAGGGAGTTGTTTAAATACACTTCTATATTTAGTCTCTTCTGTGACACAGAAATGTGGGGATGGATGCTTTGAAAGTAACTCATGCAAATCAAGTTCGAGGTGAAGAAACTCCATTCATATGTTGGATGACATATCTGTATCAGAAGCTGAAACAATAAAATGTCTGAATCATATCCCAGCAGGAGAGGGAACTTTTTGACTGTACTTCCTGCTGACAACATAACAATAACAGTGCATCACGTTGAGGCAGGAACAATAATAACGGTTTGAATAATCCCTTCAAAGTGGCAGCCTACATCCCAGCTCACACCCCACAGCCCCACAGATACAAACAGACACGAGAAGATAAAAAAAACTTCCTAAAAAGTGAGCAGCATTTAGATGCTAACACCTAATCAACAAACACAGCTGCTGTGTTGACACCATAACTTCCCGTATGTCACTGACCCGACAATGAGGAAGACGACGACTGCCAGAGCCAGATAGTTGGTCTGGTAGTAGAGCAGGTTGCTGACCACCCTGTTGTTCCACTTCGCCAAATCCTTCACGTCCGGTTTGGAGAATCTCTCGGAGCCGGGGAAGAAGTCGTCCCACGGTCTGAGCGGCGTCAGCTCCACCTTCGCCATTAGCCTCCTCCTCAGCGTGTCTTCTGATCTGACAGCAGCTCCTCTCATCCATGCAATTCTTCTTCTTCTTCTTTTAGTTTAACGGGGGGTGGCACCTAACGTTAAAGGTGCATTACCGCCACCTACTATACTGGAGTGTGAGTCAGAGTGTTTGGTCTGCGCAAATACATCAATAATAAAAACAAATAGAAACAAAAAAACAAAACAAAATAAAATAAAATAAAAACCCCAACAACTTAAAATTCAATCCTTGTCATTAATCCAGTTTCTTTTAAAAACTCAAACAAGACTTTATATTTTCTTTCCCCAATACTGAACTATTTCTTCAGATTAAACACTTCCCTCCCACATTTCCTCAGCTCCTTCTGTAGGTTTCCTCTTTCTGTGTTATATTTCTGACAGTGACAGATGACATGTTCCACAGTTTCTTCCCCTAAACCACATTCACACTGTCATGATGGATGTTTCCCTATTAAGTGCATTGTTTTATTTAGTCCTATGTGTCCTGTTCTTGATATAACTGTTTGTTGTCTGGTGTTTTTCCCTTTTGTTTTCATTCCTCCCACTTTTTGCTTTACTTGATATAGATGGCGTCCTTTTCCTCCCTCATCCCATTGTTTTTGCCAGTCATGATGACGATCCACAACAACAGGAGTTAACTTAACGAGTTGATAACCAGCGTCATGTGACCACATAGCCTGACTGTGTTTGTTAGGTTAAGTTGAGCTGGATCTCAGAAAGATCTCCTGGATATGTTGAAGTGGCTTCGTAGTTCAGGCCTCAGTGTTTCCTCAGTGAAGCTGTGAGAGGAGAATGATGACAGACGTCAGGATTGGAGAGAAACACAGAGAGACAACAGTTGGCCAATCAGACGAGCCACAAGCTGCTTGGGATCATTTGATTGAGT
Source organism: Hippoglossus hippoglossus (assembly GCF_009819705.1). Classification (NCBI taxonomy): domain Eukaryota; kingdom Metazoa; phylum Chordata; class Actinopteri; order Pleuronectiformes; family Pleuronectidae; genus Hippoglossus; species Hippoglossus hippoglossus. The sequence goes on along the minus strand of NC_047155.1, from coordinate 24,117,915 downwards.
TGATGTGAAGACGACAGTTGTTGTTGTTTTCATGTGAACAGGAAATGAAGCTGGACCACAGCTGACAGCCTCACACGATGAACAGAGACGGTGTCGTCTTCATCTGATCTGAGACAGTTTGTTTTCTCACTTCATCAGTGAAGAACTGATCAGGTGGATCTTTGTCACAGCTCTGAGATCAGTGGGACTGAAGCCTCTCATCATCACCATGGTAACCAGGAGCTCTTTATACAGACCAGAACCTCTGCTGAGGTCCATCTGTCTCATCTGGCCACAGTTTGTCAGAAGCAGATGTTCATCAACACACAGTGAAACATGGCTTCACCTGTAACAGCAGTAAATCCAGCTCTCAGGTGTCCACTCTGCACTTTGACATGCAGAGGAAACACACTTAGCTCTTAGCGTGTTCATTCCAACACGTGAACATGAAGCAGAGAGGAAGCTGCTCCACCTCTGAACAGGACCGAAGTCCCTGCTGCTCTTTCTACTGGATGTGCTGCATCGCTGACTCACAGCTGATGAAGTGAGTCTCTGTAAACACTGATGTCTTCTTCTCTCAACAGGTGGAGGGAGAGATCTTGGTGGAGCTGAGTGTGAAGAGGACAGTGTGTGTGGACGGAGGCTGAGCTGTGTCCTGAGGATCCACAGAGGCTGAAGCAGCAGCAACTTGTGTGTAGAGCGGCTCTGACTGGGCCTTGTTGCTGGGAGGCAGAGTGGAGACAGAGCTCCAGAGGAATCAGAGGAGGTTGTTGTAATATGTAACGTCACCAATAGATGGCCCTCGCTACCAATTGTGTTTATTCACATGAAGAATGTGTTTATTGAAATGACACAACACAAGCAGAATATATAAACCCTCTATAAAGAGTCACATATATGTGTTTAAGTTTCCTTTATTCTTTTCCACCTTTGTCCCTCAGTATGTCTCTATGTGTATATAACCACATTCTGTTTGTTTATGAGCTGAAAGTTCCTGGATTCACGTCAGAAATTGATTTAGTTCAACACAAAGTTAAACACAATCAAATCACTTTGAGTTCAAAATCAGAGTTTTGTCTTTGACACAAAAGATCAAAACTCTGGACTTAAAAATGGGACGTTTTCATTTCTGCATCAGGTGCAGAGCGGTGGTCGCTTTTCTACTTTTGACCCACAGGTGGCGCTGTAGTATAACAGCAGAACATCCCAGTCAAAGCCTTTATATTCAGTCTATGAGTCAAACACATGGATCATTTCCTCTGTGACAAACCAGATGTAACGAGAAGAAAAACATCTCAGAGAGAAAAGTTTTGTTACTACTTGTCTCTGCTTTAATGCACAATAAACATCCTTCCACCGACTTCGCTGGAATCATGACTCTGGTTTTCTTTCCTCTTGCAAACAAACAGGTGAAAACATCACGTCCTTGGTGCAGGTAATAGAACAAAATCACCAGTTTGACATAATGGAAACAACCAGAAGAAAAGTGAATGTCACATTTACAGTATGAAGAAGAGTCGATGAAGAGCAGAGCATTTTTAAATCGCTGAGGAAACTGTTTAATAAACATTTTACCATATTTAATAGAGGACGTTTTATACAAACGTAGATGAAGATTCTTGTTCTCGACCACCACCTCCGAACAACCACAAGGGGGAGACTGTAGCAGGCCTCTGGGAACAGCAGAGACAAGTGACAGAAAGTGTCTGAGAGATGATGTCCTGAAGAAAGTGAACATTTTGGGCCTGTTGTGTTGAACAGTTTGTGTTATTTTGTGGAGACACTTGTCTCAACATGATGATTTCACTTCATTTTCAAGCCCATCTCAGTTCTTTCTGACTTCAGGATAAGAAATGTTTGACAGAGTCAGTTCCTGACAGGCTCAAGTTCTCATCATGTGACTTTGTTATGATCATCAACACACGTGTGTCAGTGTAACATGTGACTGTGACGCCATGTTCATGAACACGCTGCTCTAACATCTGTCCAGCAGATGTTGAAGCTCTGAGGTCCAGTTCACTTCCTCTGCACCAGAGTGAGACCATCATCTCTTCATGGAGCTGTGCACGAGGCTGTTGTCACGGTGACAAAACACAAAGTGTGAACAACACGTCACGCATTTCTGTATTTGCTGTCATTTCTGTAACGTGTTGTGTTGTGTTGTGAAATTGATGAAGATGTTTTCTTACTTTGCTTGTGTTTTGTCCACTTGCATGTGTTTTCTTACGTTGCGGTGCGTTGAGCTCTCAGGGCCACCGTAGTTTCCTCTGTTCTTATGCAACCTCCCACTGCTCCAGTAACTGCAGAGCGGAGGAGGAGCAGCCAGTGAAAGTGAAAGTGTTCAGATTTGTTCTAACTACAAGGAACACAGGAGGGAGACGTGAAGTCTGAGGCAGGTGAGTGTTCAGCAACATTTATATTATTATGGGTTCCGCCTAGTGGTGCACGCAATGCATTGCTTTTTTGTTGAGTAACAAGCATTTGTTTGAGGAGAGCGCTAGAGTGTAGAAATATCTCTCCCCCATTGGGTCCCATGTTAATTTTCATTTCTTAATCTCATTTTTTATCTGCTTGTTCGTCAAAGTCTTGTGATTCTCACGGTGTTCTTATTTTACAGATAGGAGTTATAGATTTTGAATTAGAGCATTGTGTTCGCGACATTCTTTTTATTGTCACTGACTCTGAGTCAGTTTTTCTACTCGTGGACTTTAGAGAGAAGAAGATTCAGATGAACTTCTGTCAGTCAATCAACAGTTTGACTCAACGTTGTGATTGGCTGAGTCCAACACATTAAACTGTGACAACAGGGGAACAGTGTAGGAGCGTTGACTCTGTTATATTTGAAGAAACACTGAGTTTACTACTGTTAAGACTAAAATCTATGTTTTTCTTTGTGTGTGTGTCTGTGAAGATGGCAATGAAACTGAACTCTAAACAAATGCAGTATGTTAGACAGGGGTGGGGGCAGGGGCAGTTTGGGCTGAATATGTGGGAGAATGTGTGGCCTTCAGATAGTGACTGATAGTAGCCGTTGCTGGCTGGTTTTGATCTTGAAGTTGGTTAGTGTGTGTGTGGGTGCGTCACATCGCAGTTCAGTCTCGCACCTGTAATGCCTGTTGTGGAGACTGTACATCTGTGGCATACAATACACTGTACTTTAACTTGTTCTCATACCTAACTTACTATATTACAGCCTAAACTCCATTAGCTTTATTCAAACATCACACATACATGAATGCACAGTTTTCATAAGAAAATCCCATTGGCAGATTCCAGTGCCAAGAGGCTGGGACCATGCCTGTGCACTAGCAAGAGAGAGCCAGGGCTAAGCCACGGTGACTCCCCCTCGTTATTGACCAATGAAATGCGTTGAGTGCCCATAGCTATGTTGTAGCTTTTCATTGCTTCTAAATAAATACTTGTTGAACCAAACCGAGACCGGCCCTTCTCATATCTCGGGACAAAAGAACACGACACTACCTGGCTTCATTGTGTGTGATTGAGCTCAGTGTCAGTGTCAGTGTCAGTGTTTTTAGCTGGATCCCCAGAGACAGATGTGAACAGCAGGTCTGGAACAAAGAGCCTTCAAAGGACTAATTAACAGAGTTAACTCACAGTTTCACTTTTTATCTTCATCACATCTGTTCATCAAGTGTTTAATAACAGAACGTGTTTTCACAATCATACGTTAAAGTAACCTGAGTGAGTGTGTGTGTGTCTGTTCAAGAAACGCACACAAAAATACCAAGCAAGATATTTTTGGGTGCGTTTCTTGAACAGACTGGTTTGTCCTGGTTCAGACTGGTTTGTCCTGGTTCCTGTGAGCTCACAGTGTTTTACTCTCAGAGTGAAGATGAGTGGTTATGAGGAGGAAGAGGAGGACAGAGCAGAGTCTCCAGTGTTCAGCTGTGTGTCTCTGAAGAGTGACCGGTCCATGGAACCTCCTATATTCTTCAGTAATGAACCTGGACCCTCACACACAAAGTAAGAGACCTGCTACAAACATGTGAACCTCCAAACTGAATCCTCAGAGAATGAACCAGTGAATGATGTGTTCTGAATAAAAACGTGTTTGTGTTTGCAGAGGTCAGGACCACAGACTGAGAGCAGAGTCTCCAGGGTCCAGCTGTGTGTCTCTGAAGAGTGACCGGTCCATGGAACCTCCTATATTCTTCAGTAATGAACCTGGACCCTCACACACAGAGTAAGAGACTGTTTCTACTGTGAACTGCTCTGAAGAGGATTTAGTTTCCTCTAGTGTGGCCCCTGCATTAGGACACAACTTCATTGAAGTTGGTGACTAATCTCTCAGAATCACTCAAAGAGCTCAGACCTCCACCAACAACCTTATGAAACCACTTTGAAATTCACTAGAGACTCATTTTTATTTGGATCTGCACCAAATTCCACACACCGGTAAACATCAGTCCTCTGAACATGTCTGTGAAAGAGGAACCCCCCCCGATCTGGTTCACAGACCACAACCTTCCACCAAGTTTACTGGTAATCTGTCGTTTTTTATAATCCCACTAACGAACCAACCCACACACAAACATACAGGGTGAAAAAAAACCCTTCTTGACAGAAGTAATGACAACCTGTGACTGTGACATTTGAGTTATCAGGAAATGTCTTCACAGAGAGAGGAAGAGGAGTCATGTTTCTGAGGAGGAGCAGTCGTCCTGCTGTGCTTCGTGTCAGGACGTCCTGAAGGATCCAGTCTCCACCAGCTGTGGACACTGGTTCTGCAGACAGTGCATCACCTCATACTGGGACCAGTCTGGTTCTTCAGGAGACTCCTCCTGTCCCCAGTGTGGAAAAAGATCCAGAACAGGAGCTGGAGCTCAGACAGCCGGTCAGAGCAGCACTGTACATGTGTCTGCTGATGTCTTCACTTCTGACAACAGCACATGTTGTTTTATTTTGTTCCTTCATACAGCATCAACATTAAACATCGTTATAAAAGCACAAAGTTAAAAAGCTTTTATTTTCTGTAGTTTTTCTGTATCTGATGAAAACAATCAGCAGATTCTCAGATTCTCTGTCTCTGACATTGTTTCTTGTCTTTCAGCAGATCGTGGTCTGCAGGAGGTTTTAGATGAACATAAGATCAGTCTGAGGAGGAGATGTGAACATGTGACTGAAGGAACTGATGAAACAAGAAGTAGAACCCTCCTCAACAGGATCTACACTGAGCTCTACATCACAGAGGGACAGAGTGAAGAGGTTAATACTCAACATGAGGTGAGGCAGCTTGAGACGCATTCCAAGATGAAGAGCCTCCACGACACTCCCATCAAGTGCCACGACATCTTTAAAGCCTTAACTGACCAGCAGAGCAGCATCAGAGTCGTCCTGACCAACGGTGTCGCTGGCGTTGGAAAAACCTTCTCGGTGCAGAAGTTCACTCTGGACTGGGCAGAGGGTTTAGAAAACCAAGATGTGGGTCTGCTGACTGTGCTTTCGTTCAGGGAGCTGAACCTAGTGAAAGACCAGCAGCACAGTCTTCTCACGCTGCTCTGTGTTTTCCATCCAACGCTACAGAAGCTCACGGCAGAGACGCTCGCTGTCTGTAAACCTTTGTTCATCTTTGACGGCCTGGATGAAAGCAGACTTTCTCTGGACTTCAAACACAGGAAGCTTGTGTCTGATGTCACACAGAGGTCATCAGTCAACGTGCTGCTGACAAACCTCATCCAGGGGAATCTGCTTCCCTCGGCTCTCGTCTGGATAACCTCCAGACCTGCGGCGGCCAATCAGATCCCTCCTACATGTGTCGACAGGGTCACAGAAGTACGAGGCTTCACTGACGCCCAGAAGGAGGAGTACTTCAGGAGGAGATTCAGTGATGAAGAGCTGTGCAGCAGAATCATCTCACACATCAAGACGTCCAGGAGCCTCCACATCATGTGTCAAATCCCAGTCTTCTGCTGGATCAGTGCTACAGTTCTGGAGCACATGTTGACCACAGACCAGAGAGGAGAGCTGCCCAAGACCCTGACTGACCTGTACTCATACTTCCTGCTGGTTCAGACAAAGAGGAAGAACAACAAGTACGGTGAGGGACATGAGACGACTCCACAGCAGCTGACGGAGGCTGACAGGGACGTTCTTCTGAAGCTGGGGAGGCAGGCACTTAAATATCTGGAGGAAGGAAACATCATGTTCTACCAAGAAGACCTGGAGCGGTGTGGTCTTAATGTCCCAGAGGCCACGGTGTACTCAGGAGTTTGTACTGAGATCTTCAGAAGAGAGTGTGTGATCTTCCAGAAATCAGTCTACTGCTTTGTTCATCTGAGCGTTCAGGAGTTTCTGGCTGCAGTCTACATGTTCCACTGTTACACCAAGAGGAACACCGAAGAACTCAACAACTTCTTGGGAACATATGGGGACACAGACAGTACCTTCTCCCTGGATGACTTCCTGAAGAGAACCATGGAGAAATCCCTCACCAGTACAAATGGTCATCTGGACCTGTTTGTTCGCTTCCTTCACGGCCTCAGTCTGGAGTCCAACCAGAGAGTCTTAGGAGACCTGCTGGGTCGGACAGGGAACAATCCAGAGATCATCCAGAGAGTCATCAACAACCTGAAGAAGATGAAGAGTGATGACTTTTCTCCTGACAGAAGCATCAACATCTTCCACTGTCTGACTGAGATGAACGACCACTCAGTTCATCAGCAGATGCAACAGTTCCTGACGTCAGAGATCAAATCAAAGGAGGAACTCTCTGTCATCCACTGCTCAGCTCTGGCCTACATGCTGCAGATGTCAGAGGAGGTTCTGGATGAGTTGGACCTGGAGAAGTTCAACACATCATACCAGGGTCGACGGAGACTGATCCCAGCTGTGAGGAACTGCAGGAAGGCTCTGTGAGTCCAGACATTGATCAATAACATGTTCAATCAGTGGAGATGAGTCATTCTTCAAATACACTTCGGAGTTAGGTTGATTGGAGACTGAAATTCAGTGTCAGCTGAGATTGGCTCCAGGATAAGTGGATACTGGAGAGAGAGAGAGAGAGAGAGAGAGAGAGAGAGAGAGAGAGAGAGAGAGAGAGAGAGAGAGAGAGAGAGAGAGAGAGAGAGAGAGAGAGAGAGGGTGTTTAGGGTGAGAATCACTGACTGTTCCTTTAAACCGAAGAAGCAGGAAATATCGTTTATTCTTCTTTCTTGTCAAACTAGAGTTACCACCCTGCGTTTGTACGCCACCACCAACCAGTGCAGTGTCAATCCCTCCAGGTTCCTGACATGTTGCATTCACAATATGAGGTCACTGTAACCTTTGACCTTTGACCACTGAAATCTAATTAGTTTATCTTTGAGTCCAACTGGTCAAAATGTGAAGACATCCCCTAAAGACAGACTTGAGACTTCAAGAGGCCATGAACATGTTGTGTGACCTTTAACCTTTGACCTTTGACCACCTGAATCTAATGAGTTCCTCTGTCAATCTGAATGAACGCTTGAACCAAATTTGAAAGGATTCTCTTGAGGAGTTTTTAACATGTTCATGAGGCAAAAAGGGGATTTACCAGGGTGAGGGTCAAATGATCACGTTTTGTATGAATCATGTGTTTTCTGATTTTATTCTAACAGATATTTTCTTTAATTACAGACTCTGTGGTTGTGGACTCTCAGAGACTCACTGGGAAGTCGTGGCCTCAGCTCTGAATTCAGACCCCTCACATCTGAGAGAACTGGATCTGACTGAAAACTACCTGCTGGATTCAGGAGTGAAGCTGCTGTGTTCTGGACTGGAGAGTCCAAACTGTCGACTGGAGACTCTGAGGTCCTTAAATCCTTGTTCACTTTTCAGACTTTCTTTCTTATTCGGTCATTATTTATTTAAATTGTCTCAGCTCTGCTCTGCTCACTGTCCCTCAGTCATCTGTCACTCACCCAGCCTGTCGGTCACGTCCACCTCATCAGCCCAACTCCATTCACCTGCACTCACCTGCTCCTGATCACTAAGAAAGTGTCAGTAAATAGCATGTGGACTGAGGCCGAGCACTCGTCCTCCTCAGGTTTTCCAAATAAGACACATTCCTATTGAAACACGTTGGACAGTTGATACGTATAGAAACAAACAGGAAGTGGCTGTCAGGAGCCATCCCTGCTTTAAACAGTGTTTAATTACACAAACCTGCTCAGTGACCAAACACACAGAGAAGAAGGTGATGAATGAAACAATGGTCCAACATGTCTGATCTGATATTTATCTTCAGGTCACAGACTGGACTGAGGTCAGCAGCATGTTGAGAGTCTGTGTTGACATGATGACGATCCACAACAACAGGAGGACACATTCAAATATTCATATTTCTTTATCCAGGTTGGAGAACTGCAGAATGTCAGAGATCAGCTGTTCTTCTCTGGCTTCAGCTCTGAGGTCAAACCCCTCTCATCTGAGACAACTGAATCTGAGTGACAACGACCTGCAGGACTCAGGAGTGAAGGAGCTGTGTGGTTTTCTACAGAGTCCAACCTGTCGACTGGAGACTCTGAGGTCAGTTCACTGACTGACTTCTGTAGATCTCATATCTATAATACAGCATTTAAACCCAATTTATCTCATTTAATTTTAATTTAACATAATTCCTCTTCATACATAACATGAATCCATTCATTAATTAATCTGTGACATTTCAAATATTCAGCTACTTGTTAAAACACTGAGTTTAGTTCTGGATTTCCTAAACTGATCTGCAGGACAGAGACCGGGTCCAAATAATATATTTTTACTGAATCAGGACTCGTTTTTAGTCCAACATGTCTGATTTCATATTTATCTTCCATGTTATGAGTCTGTGGTGACATGAATATGTGTCTGTTATTTTCACACATGAACTCAGTTTAATTTACAGTTAAGTTTTATTCTTTATCCAGGTTGAAGGGCTGCAGACTGTCAGAGATCAGCTGTTCTTCTCTGGCTTCAGCTCTGAGGTCAAACCCCTCTCATCTGAGAGAACTGGATCTGAGCTACAACAACCTGCAGGACTCAGCAGTGAAGGAGCTGCTTGATCTAAAGCAGAGTTCAGACTGTCGACTGGAGACTGTGAGGTCAGTAGATGGTTGGAGTCCACGCTGCTTTCATCAGTATTTTACTAAACACAGTCAGTATCACAGTACAGATCCAGGGTCTGTGCTACCAAGCAGGATTTGTGGTTATCAGGTTAACTTCAGGTTTAGTTTTTTCAGTCCTACGAAGCTCGTCCATTTCTTAACGAGGTAACTCACCATGGTAACTTGTGATGAACGGCTAACCTGCTCCAGGTTAAGTTGGAGATCAACCCGTATAAAAGCTCCGCCCACTGACCACAGTGACTCTACACTGTTGTGTGGTGCACACTCTCCTTAAAGGGAAGGATAAGGGAAGTTTAAATCAACGTCTGGTTGGTTAAGTTGATCTCTAACTCACCCAGTACATCTCAATCTCTCCAGACTCATCCTGTCACCAAAACACCAAATGTACTCAGTCAGCTTCCTGAAAATAGGTCCATGTGTTTTTATTGAGTAGTGATGTCAGAGGTTTCCACCACAGTGTGTGTCCTCAGAGACAGTGTGCGTCCTCAGAGACAGTGAGACAGTGTGTGTCCTCAGAGACAGTGAGACAGTGTGTGTCCTCAGAGACAGTGTGTTTCCTCAGAGACAGTGAGACAGTGTGTTTCCTCAGAGACAGTGAGATAGTGTGTGTCCTCAGAGACAGTGTGTGTCCTCAGAGTCAGTGAGACAGTGTGTGTCCTCAGAGTCAGTGTGTGTCCTCAGAGACAGTGAGACAGTGTGTGTCCTCAGAGACAGTGAGACAGTGTGTCCTCAGAGTCAGTGTGTGTCCTCAGAGACAGTGAGACAGTGTGTGTCCTCAGAGTCAGTGTGTGTCCTCAGAGTCAGTGAGACAGTTTTTGTCCTCAGAGACAGTGAGACAGTGTGTGTCCTCAGAGTCAGTGAGACAGTGTGTGTCCTCAGAGTCAGTGAGACAGTGTGTGTCAAACTAAAGCTCATTATCGAGGCCACATCCTGGGATTCAAACGTTTCTCATCAAGAATCTTCTTCTCTTCCACTCGTCTTGTTAGTCAACAACAGATTCAGATCTCGTGGCCCAGAGTTATTTATCTCGTTCACACGTTATTATGTCGTGGTCACGTAATATATTTCTACCAAATGCCACCAGGGGGCGCTGTAACTTACACATTGACACAATCACAGATGTTTTACCAGCTGTTCTTCCTGCATTTAGCAGCTGTGACTGAGCTTCTTTTTTTCTGGATCATGTGTTTGTTCTCCTCTGATTTTTATTATAGAACAGTTTGATCCTCGTTGTGAAATATGAGGCTCTGCTGTCAATCAAACTGTCCATGTCTGTGATTGGTCATACACAGTAAACCCCGCCCCTTTTATGTGCACGCTAAGATCTCGTTGAGGAAAACCTGAGTTAACTTAACGAGTTGATAACCAGCGTCATGTGACCACATAGCCTGACTGTGTTTGTTAGGTTAAGTTGAGCTGGATCTCAGAAAGATCTCCTGGATATGTTGAAGTGGCTTCGTAGTTCAGGCCTCAGTGTTTCCTCAGTGAAGCTGTGAGAGGAGAATGATGACAGACGTCAGGATTGGAGAGAAACACAGAGAGACAACAGTCGGCCAATCAGACGAGCCACAAGCTGCTTGGGATCATTTGATTGAGTTGATGTGAAGACGACAGTTGTTGTTTTCATGTGAACAGGAAATGAAGCTGGACCACAGCTGACAGCCTCACACGATGAACAGAGACGGTGTCGTCTTCATCTGATCTGAGACAGTTTGTTTTCTCACTTCATCAGTGAAGAACTGATCAGGTGGATCTTTGTCACAGCTCTGAGATCAGTGGGACTGAAGCCTCTCATCATCACCATGGTAACCAGGAGCTCTTTATACAGACCAGAACCTCTGCTGAGGTCCATCTGTCTCATCTGGCCACAGTTTGTCAGAAGCAGATGTTCATCAACACACAGTGAAACATGGCTTCACCTGTAACAGCAGTAAATCCAGCTCTCAGGTGTCCACTTTGCACTTTGACATGCAGAGGAAACACACTTAGCTCTTAGCGTGTTCATTCCAACACGTGAACATGAAGCAGAGAGGAAGCTGCTCCACCTCTGAACAGGACCGAAGTCCCTGCTGCTATTTCTACTGGATGTGCTGCATCGCTGACTCACAGCTGATGAAGTGAGTCTCTGTAAACACTGATGTCTTCTTCTCTCAACAGGTGGAGGGAGAGATCTTGGTGGAGCTGAGTGTGAAGAGGACAGTGTGTGTGGACGGAGGCTGAGCTGTGTCCTGAGGATCCACAGAGGCTGAAGCAGCAGCAACTTGTGTGTAGAGCGGCTCTGACTGGGCCTTGTTGCTGGGAGGCAGAGTGGAGACAGAGCTCCAGAGGAATCAGAGGAGGTTGTTGTAATATGTAACGTCACCACTAGATGGCCCTCACTACCAATTGTGTTTATTCACATGAAGAATGTGTTTATTGAAATGACACAACACAAGCAGAATATATAAACCCTCTATAAAGAGTCACATATATGTGTTTAAGTTTCCTTTATTCTTTTCCACCTTTGTCCCTCAGTATGTCTCCATGTGTATATAACCACATTCTGTTTGTTTATGAGCTGAAAGTTCCTGGATTCACGTCAGAAATTGATTTAGTTCAACACAAAGTTAAACACAATCAAATCACTTTGAGTTCAAAATCAGAGTTTTGTCTTTGACACAAAAGATCAAAACTCTGGACTTAAAAATGGGACGTTTTCATTTCTGCATCAGGTGCAGAGCGGTGGTCGCTTTTCTACTTTTGACCCACAGGTGGCGCTGTAGTATAACAGCAGAACATCCCAGTCAAAGCCTTTATATTCAGTCTATGAGTCAAACACATGGATCATTTCCTCTGTGACAAACCAGATGTAACAAGAAGAAAAACATCTCAGAGAGAAAAGTTTTGTTTCTACTTGTCTCTGCTTTAATGCACAATAAACATCCTTCCACCGACTTCACTGGAATCATGACTCTGGTTTTCTTTCCTCTTGCAAACAAACAGGTGAAAACATCACGTCCTTGGTGCAGGTAATAGAACAAAATCACCAGTTTGACATAATGGAAACAACCAGAAGAAAAGTGAATGTCACATTTACAGTATGAAGAAGAGTCGATGAAGAGCAGAGCATTTTTAAATCGCTGAGGAAACTGTTTAATAAACATTTTACCATATTTAATAGAAAACTGAGCCGAGGACGTTTTATACAAACGTAGATGAAGATTCTTGTTCTCGACCACCACCTCAGAACAACCACAAGGGGGAGACTGTAGCAGGCCTCTGGGAACAGCAGAGACAAGTGACAGAAAGTGTCTGAGAGATGATGTCCTGAAGAAAGTGAACATTTTGGGCCTGTTGTGTTGAACAGTTTGTGTTATTTTGTGGAGACACTTGTCTCAACATGATGATTTCACTTCATTTTCAAGCCCATCTCAGTTCTTTCTGACTTCAGGATAAGAAATGTTTGACAGAGTCAGTTCCTGACAGGCTCAAGTTCTCATCATGTGACTTTGTTATGATCATCAACACACGTGTGTCAGTGTAACATGTGACTGTGACGCCATGTTCATGAACACGCTGCTCTAACATCTGTCCAGCAGATGTTAAAGCTCTGAGGTCCAGTTCACTTCCTCTGCATCAGAGTGAGACCATCATCTCTTCATGGAGCTGTGCACGAGGCTGTTGTCACGGTGACAAAACACAAAGTGTGAACAACACGTCGTCCAAAGGATCCGATTTATGGGATATACTTTGTACTTATGAAGAAAAGTTTGTGCTCCTAATGAAATTCTACATCTGATCAGTACATTTATTTTTTATAATTTATCAGTTGATTTCATTCATCCACCAAACAAAACTGTTTAAATGCAAACACACAAGGAGCAGAAAGAAGAAGAATCTGATCTAATCTGCCGCTGTTTCACAAGATGTTCATTAACTACGTGGTTTCAGGTTTAGTTTAGGTTAGGTTAAAGTTTGAGTTTAGCTCAGAGTCAGGTTACGTTTAACCTCTCTTTTTATGTAATGGACCAACACAAAATGGACCAACACAAAATCGTCCATCATTTGGAAGTGGGGGGAAATATTAAATGGATTTTTAAATGGATGGAGCCAAATACAGGGCAATCCTTGAAGAAAATCTGACGCAGTCTGCAAAAGACTTGAGATTGGGGCGGAGGTTCATCTTCCAGCAGGACAATGACCCTAAACATACAGCCAGAGCTACAATGGAATGGTTTAGATCAAAGCATGTTAATGTCTTTAAATGGCCCAGTCAAAGCCCAGACCTAAATCCAATTGAGAATTTATGGCAAGACTTGAAAATTGCTGTACACAGACGGTCTCCATCCAACCTGACTGAGCTTCAGCTTTTTTGCCAAGAAGAATGGACAAACATTTCCATCTCTAGATGTGCAAAGCTGGTAGAGACATACCCCAAAAGACTTGCAGCTGTAATTGCAGCGAAAGGGGGTTCTACCAAGTATTGACTCAGGGGGGTGAATACTTATGCATCCAACAGATGTCAACTTTTTTGTTCTCATTATTGTTTGTGTCACAATAAAAGGTATTTTGCACCTTCAAAGTACTATGCATGTTGTGTTGATCAAATGGGAAAAAGTCTATTTAAGTCTATTTGAATTCCAGTTTGTAACAGTACAAAATGGGGAAAAAGTCCAAGGGGGGTGAATACTTATGCAAGGCACTGTAGATGGATGGATAGATGGATGTATAGATGTATAGATGTATAGATAGATAGATAGATAGATAGATTAGCAACAATTTAAAAACTTAGAAAGTCACAAAACCCAACAATAGAACCTGTGGTGAGTACAGAGGCAAACTTTGTCCAGGAAATGTGTCCAGACTGAAATTTACACCGTTACTGTCAGACAAATAAATAAATAGAATATAAATTAAACGGAATTTGTGCTAATTACTCTTCTTGCACTGTCATGTGAATAAATAGGATAAAAAAACAAGCCTTATTCTTTTAGAGAAATATGATTAATATATAAGGATCATAACCCACAGCACATCGTGTTCACCTCATGTCATCTGACATCACTGTCACATGGCTCCTTTTTATTTTATCTCCTATAAAATAATATTCCCGTAGTGTTTCTAGTGATGTGTGTGTGTGTGTGTGCGGTGTGTGTGTGTGATGTGGTTTTTGCAAACATGTTGTTTTCAAAATGCTTCGTCTGGTGCATCATGTGAATGTGCAGGTTTAGATGATTTATTGAGGATTTGATTTGAGGATGTTGTTCAGAAGGACAGACGGGAGGTGTCAGTCAGACCTGCAGTCACACGATGACCTTTCACCTTCACACATCAAACCTGACGATGATGAACTTGTGTCATTTTCTCTCACTAAAGGGAAAATATTGAGCTTTTGATGTTAAACATCAGTGATTATTTGTAGAACGTTGCATGAACTCCAGTCTGGGTCAGAGGCAGTGAAGGAGGATGCTGTTGGAATCAATCGACAGGATGTTGGGACACGATGCTGTGTTTCTCAACTGAAAGAACTATTTATTAATTAATCAATTAGCAGAAGATTAATCTGAAACTATTATGATAATATAATAATATGAGAAGTTGCTTTTCTTTACTTTACGTGGTGGAAAACTCTTTCGATTGATACCGATACTAAAATAAAACTAGAACGTCTCTCAGTAGAGTGCAAACCTCCGCCAAGGCCCAACACCTTAAATTCAATCAAGCTGCACCAAATTTCACACTCTTATTATTATACGTCCCCTAAACAACAACCAAACATTTTCATCAATATCCATTAATTACTCCCTGCGATATTTGTGAAAATGCCCAAAAAATATCTCTATCTATCTTTATCCATGTTAAAGAAGCTGACAAACAAATGAACAGTGGTAAAAACCTAACCTCCTTGGTGGAGGTAACAAGGAATTGAAAGGTATCACTCCTTGGGCTCTATGGAAATATGACACACACACACACACACACACACATACGCACACACACATGCACACGCAAACGCACACGCACACAGCTCCAGTGGTCATATATCAATAATCAAAACAACAATTCTCATCCTCAACTGTTGTTTTCTCTCTGACCAGACGCCTAAGATACAAATTCATCCCATTGTTTTTGCCAGTCAGTCATGATGCTACTCCTCATTACTGCTTTAGCTTCGGTCTTACTGAATGCTTCCTCCATAACTCTCTCCTAAGATAGTTTAGCGAGTGAATCCGCCATTTCATTACCCTCGATGCCGCTGTGAGCTGGGATCCACATGCATCTGACTTCTGTTTGTGTGTGATGTAGTCTGGATAGTATTTCGTATATTTTATACAGAATATCTGCTCTGCTGTAGGATGCCATGGACTGTATTGACACCAATGCTGAATGTGAGTCTGAAAATACTATACCCTTTTTAGTCTTGTTTTGCTCTGTCTACTGTAATGTCACTGTTATTGCCAACATCTCTACTGTATATACTGCCAGGTGATCTGGTGTTCTCTCCTTTATATTTATATTTAACTCTGGGATAACAAATGCAAACCCAGTCTTTCCATTCTTTGGCTCCTTTGATCCATCTGTATATATTGGGAAGCAATGGGAACAGAGTATTGTGTGTAGTCCTTAAACTTAATTTTCCTTTGTCTCTCTTCATATTTTCTTCAATATCAAAGTATAGTGATACAGGAGGAAATAACCATGTTGGAGCAGGATAAGAAACTGTTTCACTGTATCTTTTTTCATGCAACCTCATTTTTTTTTTTCTCATTTTACTCGCTGTCCATACATAGCACTCTGTCTGAACTTCTCCACTCTCCCAGCATGGTCTAACGGCCCTCACAGTGAGTGGTCTTCTTCCCTGTGTGCTTGGAGGTTTGACCAGTAGTTTAACATGAACTGTTTGTATCGGAGATTCACTGCGATCTCACCTGAAGCGTCACGATACAACATCTCGCGAGAAGCAAACTGCTGCACGCGCTCCCTAAAGCCCCTCCTCGTGAGCCTATTGGTCAGCAGCCGCACGTTAAGGAAACACTTCCTGTAGCCTAGCACGGCTAACGACAACTAATACAGTGTATTCTCCAACACACGTGATTGTGTTGTGCTCACTCCACGTGTGAACTGCCTGGTACGTACACGTTGACACGTCGCTGTTGCTCATGTGCTGCTTTTGTATCAACTACTCGCCAGGTGCACGCCGACATGCAGCGTTAGCTAGCTAGCTAGCTAGCTACAAGCTAACTGTCAGAAACAGAAGCACGTAACGTGTGTGCTGTTTGTGCAGATGTGGAGCAGGTTGCTGAGTCCTCGTGTGGTTGGCAGAGCTGGTGTCTGGTGGAGGAGTCTGTACACGATGCAGCTGAAGACCAGTGACTTCCGCTCTCTGTTCACCGAGGGGCTGAATGGACTCGTAGGTGAGACACAGAAACGTCCAGCTCCTCGTCTCCCACTCGCATGTCCACAGAGTCTGCTATGTATTCATCTGTCTTCAGAAACACTGCCTTTGTCACATCTCCAGAGATTCCCAGATGTAATGCATTTATACAATGGATATAAATATGGATATTTGCTAATGTTATCTGATTCTTGCAATTCACAAATCAGTATTATTATGTTTTAATTCCATTCATATAAACAGACTTGACAAAGCTCCCCTGGTCCTACTTGTCTCCATGTGGTGGTTGTGGGTTACTACCACTGCACACATTCCCACAGCTATTCTGGAGGCCGAAATTATTTTAGTTTGAGGAAAAGTTGATTGACTCATTGATTTATGAAAGAAAATAATGTTTTTGTTTTGATTCATGGAAATGTAATTCATCATCTTGGAAAGTTATTTTCCCCTCCAGGTTGATCTCACGAGTAAAGTTTCTTGTGCTTCCGGCCATTCAAGTTACTAGACTCTTCTTAAATGTGTGTTTGGTCTTTGCAGAGATATTTGAGAAGAATAATCATGAGCTAAGGATAGCTGGAGGGGCTGTGCGGGACCTGCTGTCTGGGAAGCGGCCTGAGGATGTGGACTTTGCCACGACAGCCACTCCAGAGGAGATGAAGCGCATGTTCCAGGTGGCTGGCGTCAGGATGATCAACAATAAGGGAGAGGCGCATGGGACCATTACAGCAAGGGTGAGACATTTGTTCCATGTAGAGTCAATCTGATTGATTAGACAAGTAGTCTTAGGTTGCATGATTGTCTGTATTCCAGAGATAAGAAGCCCAGTAATAGGAAGTTCTAGTTTGATGTATTCATTCCTTGGATATGTAAATAAGTTGCATGTAAGAGGAGCCTGCAGTTTGTGACTGGAACATGTGGCTCCATAAGGGTAGATAAATAAGAAACCTATATTTTCTCACAATACTAGGAGGGCAGTCTTGCTGTGCCCCCTGTCATCATTGATTTCTTTGTTGTTGTTTTTTTTTACAGCTACACAATGAGAACTTTGAGGTGACCACCTTGCGACTGGACGTTCAGACAGATGGACGTCATGCAGAGGTGGAATTCACCAAAGACTGGCTAAGAGATGCAGAGCGGCGAGACCTCACCATCAACTCCCTGTTTTTAGGTAAGTGTTTTTCTGTAGTGATATGAACTTTGTTGAGGACTTCACTCTGCGTTTGCTTCTGTTGTGGAGATGCAACTGTTGTTGATTTATTTTCATTCACACTATGTTCACACTAATGAGGTTTAGTTTTGAAACCCATCACTTTCTCTATATTTACGCCTGACGTTCACAGGAGTTTTCAAGCCCCGAGAACAGAGACTTTTGGAAAGGCTGCTGGTGCCGTTACGGTTTGAAAACTCCAGCGTCACATTGTAATTTACGCAAGCAGAAACAGACTTTGAAAAAAATTATGCAGTCGCTTATTGATTGAAGCAGTGCCGATTCGACAACCAGCGGTGAATGCAAAGTGCTGCTAACAGTTACAGCCACTAACTGTTCCACCTTTTTCCCGGTCCAAGAAAAGAAGTCCCTGCTCTTATCTTTGACCATTGTTGTTCTTTTTTCACAGAATTTTCTGCGACCAACTGCAGAATAGACAATCAGCCCCCTATTTACACCAACCTCCTCATGCACAGTGTAAACAGTGTGGACTCTGTTCTTAATTCCTAACTGTGTTTTATAGGTCTCGATGGCACACTGTATGATTATTTCAAAGGATACGAAGACCTGCAAAACCGTAAAGTTCGGTTTGTTGGCAGCGCTGAGCAAAGAATCCAAGAAGATTACCTGAGAATACTGCGATATTTCAGGTGGGCTGTTTCATTTCATTTTCGTCTTAACCAATTCAAACTAAAGTCTGAGTAAAATGGAGAGGGACTTAGAACCTTTTGGAGGGGGAAAACTAAAATCTTCTTCTTCTAAGTGTATTAACCGTAGCCCACTAAATTCAACCCAGGTTCTACGGCAGGGTGGCTGTGGAGCCTGATGACCACGAGCCTGAGACGCTGACAGCCATCAGGGAAAATGGCAGAGGACTAGCAGCGATATCGGGAGAGCGGATTTGGGTGGAACTAAAAAAGATGGTGGTTGGTGACCATGCTGCTCATCTACTGGAGCTGATGTACAAGCTGGAACTGGCCCAGTACATAGGTGAGACAGATGCAAAGAAGTTTTTTATAGCTTCTGGAACACTAGATAGGTTTACATGGCCAACGATATTCTGATATTAACCAGATTAAAACAAGTCTGAATAAGACACTGCCAGGTAAACCATGTGCCATTTTCTGATGACCTGGATCTGACTAAAGTCATACTCAATATAAGTAATAATTGAACTAAGACGTGGAATATTCTGGCCTTGGTCACATTAAGTAGACATTCATCGTAATCACATTATAAAATCCTTTGGAGTTTTTACAGAATTTTGCGACTTGGACGCACAACAGTTACCAACCGCTTCACAACTCATGTCCTGGGTTTGAGTGTGAACAAGTAGAAAGGCGTAATGTTGAGTCATACTCAAATACTCTAATTTAAACATCATAATTGTAAAAAATTGTATGCAGAATAAGGTCGTTGGAATATTGGCTTCCATGTGAAACAAGAAGGCTTGATCCTACATTTCCCATAATGCAACTTAACAGCATCTCACATCTGTCCGGCCTTGTAATTGGCCTCTTTTTTTAAATTCCACACCTCCAATCGGTCACACAGGTTAACTGTTATAATTTTGAAGTCTCAACCTCAACAAGAGAATAGGTCCATTATTTTCCTATTTAAGGTAAAAACATCTAATATGGTTCCATGGTAGCACCTTGCCTATGTATGTACGTAGCTAAGTTTAGTGGAAAATGTTCCCATACCCAACTGTATTTGTCTTTATGACTCAGATCCCTCTTGAAAATGGAGTAGGCTACAGCACATAATGACTGCTATCAAGTCATTATCTCAGCGAAAAAGATCAATAGTCATTAAATCTCAAGGGCTGAACAATTTGGAGCCGTTTCTAAAAAGGGAAGGATTCAATGTCCTCTCCTGAGTTGAAGTGGTCTTTGATGCCTCTTGACCTCTGGTATTAGTCAGATGATCCAGTGTCTCTCAATGAATAATTTCAGAACCGTTTATTCAGTAATACATGTTTGAACAAGATACCAAAGCTGAGCACTGTTCCAATAAAATCCATTTCTCTTGTTTGTGCTGCTGCTCATCCCTTCCGCCCTGATCCTCCACAGGTTTACCTCCAGATGGCGATGTTGAAGAGATGAAGCAAGTGTGGCAGAATGCCAAAGACCACTCTCCCAAGCCCATGACCGTCCTGGCTGCTCTCTTTCACTGTCCAGAGGAGGTGGAAAAGATGGACCTCCGACTGAAGGTCTCAAGGGAGGAGAAGAATCTGGCTCTGTTCCTGGTCAAACATAGAAGAGAGCTGTGCAAGAGCAAAGACGAGCCGCAGAGTCTCAAACCCTTCACTGACTTCATCATTGATGTAAGTTTAGGCCTCCTCCAGTTAGTGTGTCAAAAGCAACAGATGTCACTGTGTTCATGTTTGTTTTTCAAATTAAGGGCTGAAGAGATTCCTAGCGGAACGCTGTGAACTGTCTGATTGATTTTAGCCTCGAGTATTCCTAGTACACATGCCACGTTCTGGGCAGACCTTAATTATTCTCGAGCAGGTAATATGTTATGTGCTGGTGAAAGCAGCTGGTGATTGCCCATGACAGCATGATTGGGTGATGTGAAGCTGAATGCAGTGGCTGCTTGACAAAGTTCAGTCATTAATGCCATTTTTTTAGCAAAAATTTAAGAAAATGAACAAAACACAGGTTCCAGCTTCTGTGATAGAAACACTACTGTGTATCTGAGTTTTGGACGAAACAAGACAGTTCAAAACCTCACCTTCAACTCTGTGAAAACGTGATCAGCCTTTTTGCAGTTAACAATTAAACACTAAATCAAGAAAATAATCAGCACATTAACGGCCATGAAAATGACTCTAGGTATACAGACAGCACTACTTTGAATACACAAACCTTTCCCTCTGTCTTACCACTGAACTGTGGTCCACCTGCATCCATCACCCCAGCTGCATGCAACATGTTCCCACCCATACTAATAAGGCTCAGCTACAGGCATTCTCAGAAATGTTACTAATCAGTAGGTGGGATTGTGTTTTGATAAAAATGTGCTTTGGTTTCACTTTTATTTAGAATTTAACTTTTCTCAAAACATAGCGATACTAAAACAATACAATCATTCAAATAGATTTTTTAAATGGGCTTTGAAAGGATAAGCGCATAAAACACTGGATTAAGCTTCAGTGTAATTATGTTGAAACGAGATGTAACAGAAGAAGAAAGACAAGAGGAGAGAGTTATTACGGTAGAAAATATTTGTCAAGTATCGGAGGACACATTATTGTAGTAGATGGGAGCCGTCATGAAAGCCTGATCTCAGTTGTGATTATTTTAGTGTTTCCTCCTTTTTATGCCCCTTTAACTGGTCTGAAGTGGGTGATGATTGGTTAGACAAAATGTGATGTTACATCTGTGAACCAATCCAGATTTAGGAATAGCTGTTTCATTATATAAATAAGGTTTTTATTTCATTCTGATTATTGCTTATTGTGATGGATATTTAACTTAATAGACAACATTTCAAAATCTATAACTCTCACACGTGCTGCATCTTTCCAGAGTCGGGAGCTGGATTCTCAGATTAAAGTGTGCGAGCTGCTGAAGTATCAAGGTGAGGAGAAGCTGCTGGCCGAGCTCCGCAGATGGTCCATCCCTCGATTCCCTGTCAATGGTCACGATCTGAGGAGGATGGGTGTCACGTCAGGCAAGGAAATTGGGGCCACCTTACAGAATCTCCGCGACATCTGGAAGAAAAGCCGCTATCTGATGGACAAAGAAGAACTGCTCACTCACGTACAGACTTTTGACAAATAGTCTGGACTCTGCATGGTAACTGTGCTGATCACTGGTATTGATCGAGCATTGTTGACAGAGGACGCCACAAGAACAGAGACATGCGTACCTATTGATGAAAGTAATTTCATTCTAAATTACCGGAGGGCCTCTTGTGTTCATCTGCATCGCCATGTAAATCCGAAGAGCTCACACACAATATGCTCTGAGCATTGCAGCTGCCACATTATGGGAAAACATGTAATGGAAAACGGCAGCTGATTTCACCATATGTGTCATCACAGAGCTGCTGTTTGTGTCAGTCCCTCAGATTAACAGCTGATACTACAACGTTGCAGATTTGATCTCAACAGCACTTATTCACTGCTTGCACTGGTGTGGAAAGATGAAACATGAGGGTAGTGAATTAAAACCTGAGCTCAGTTACTTTAAAAAGTATTAATTTTCATTGATAAGACAATGATGGCAAACAGATGTTTGGTTTTGATTTGCTGTTTTTTTGCTTAGGTTTATCTGCAGTTACACAAATTGTCTTGTTTTTAGTGAAGAAACTAAGTTCTGTTAAAAATGTTATTTTTAATTAAAAAGACTAAATTGCAGATTACTATGTATGTGTAAATCCCGTACACTTGTGTATCTGGGAGAAATGAATGTTTTCTGAGCAGGAGGGAGGAGCAACCTCTCAGAGAGATGAGCTATAAAGCCCCCTACTCTCCAAGACCTCACTCTCTGCCTGGACACTCAACTTGTTTCTTATTGGAAATGTATCCTTTAAACCCCACAATAGAAAATACTTTTGTTGAGATTACTAAAATTGAATCCCATATTGCCTGCTGGCGTTTGACTTTTTAAAAAAAAATGTCTCTACTTTAACTGGATTCACCTGGAATGGTGATATAAGGGTGGTGCGTTACTCCGCTGTATTTAAGGCAGAGAGCATGGCTTGGTCAAGTGTAAATATCAGTAACATCACTTTGGAGACTGCGGGTCCTGAGGATGATCCGCGGAACGAGCGCTTGGCTCAGGTGGAAATAGTTCTTCTGTCCATCATCTTCATCACTGCGGGGATCCTGAACGTCGGGCTCTTGTTGGTGCTGTGGAAGCGCAGGAAGCAGCTCTCCAGGATGCGCGTCTTCGTTTTCCACCTGTGCGTCGCAGACCTGGTGGTCACCTTCTTCCAAGTTTGTCCGCAGCTCATGTGGGACATCACGGACAGATTCATTGGTCCAGACATACTGTGTCGCGCAGTGAAGTACCTGCAGGTGGTGGGGATGTTTGCCTCCACGTACATGATAGTGGCGATGACGATAGACCGATATCAAGCCATCTGCAACCCCATGGTGACGTTCCAGAGGCGCAGGGCGCGCTGGAACGGTCCGGTGTGCGCCGCCTGGTGCGTCTCTCTCATCGGCAGCCTCCCGCAGGTGTTCATCTTCTCCCGGGTGAAGGTCGCTCCCGGTGTGTACGACTGCTGGGCACAGTTCATCAAGCCGTGGGGACCGAGAGCCTACGTGACCTGGACCACTCTGGTGATATTCGTGCTGCCCATTCTCACGGTGATCGTGTGCCAGGTGCGCATCTGCCGCACCGTGCACATCAACTTCCACATGAAGACGCAGCACGTCGGAGAGGCGCACACCAAGGCGCTGTCCTCCAGGGCCAGCAGCGTGGCCGGGGTGTCCAAAGCCAGGGCGAAGACCGTGAAGATGACCGTGGTCATCGTGCTCACATACATCATCTGCTGGACCCCTTTCTTCACCGTGCAGCTGTGGTCTGTGTGGGACGTGCAGGCGCCCACTCACTGTAAGATCCCTGTGGAGTTTTACATGAAAACACATTTAATAATATCGATAATCATAATAATATATCCACTCTTGTTAATGGTAATAGTACAATATACTACATTTGGAGAAATAGTGCGAGATGCAACATGAAGACAAATAGTGCAAGATACTACACGAAGAGTTGGTACAAATGTATTACATGAAGTTCAATAGTACAATATATTACATGAAGAGAAATGGTACAAGATAATACATAGAGAAAAGCTACATTAAGAGAAATAGGACAATAAACTACACAGGTACAAAGTACTAGATTTAGAGAAATAGTACAGTATACTACACTAAGAGGCATAGTACGAGATAAAGTACTTCCTTAAGACAGACCTACAAAGGAACTGAATTTTTTAATCTGGGTGAACAGTATGTGTAACCAAGAGTAGATTCTCTTTATTTAAAGAGGTAAGATTAAATAACAAAGAATATAAATAAAATGGAGCTCATGTGAATTTCTGTGTTTCCAGCTGCAATCTTCACCATCCTGATGTTGCTGGCCAGTCTGAACAGCTGTGCGAACCCCTGCATCTACCTGCTGTTCAGCGGGAAGCTGCCCAAGAGACTGGTGGCTATGATGTGCACGCGAGAGTCAGAGCTGAAGGACTCCATCCAGGAGGAGGGCACCATGGTCAGCTCCCTGTACATCAGTCTCAAGAGCCTGTCGGTCAGCAGATAAAGAGCCTGACGTCCACTGAGACGTCCTCTCACCTCGATAGGTCTTGACACCAAGTGTGAGAACAAACATCAAAGTATAGTACTTAGTCCCTGTGGTAACAGTACTGTGGTGAGAACACATTGTGGAAATGAACCAGTGAAATGTAGAAAGTCACTGGTGAGTAGCAGAGACAATTCATTAAAGGGACATTTCTCTAAAAACTCATGGTTGTCTCTATTACATGATTAATGGTTTGTATTTATGTAGAACCTTTCTCGTCTTGATGAAAACTCAAAGCTCTGTACAGTTTTTTTGCCATCTCACATAGTGTATGTACAGTAATTTTGGGGTTCAGTATCTTTCACTTCGTCGTGCAGAATGGGGCGACTGGGATCGAACTGCCGCATCTTTTGTTAGTGGACGACCCGCTCCACCCCCAAGCAGTGGATTGCTATACCTATTGTGGCCACAGTAGTGGTGTGACCCGAGAGATGGTGATCTGTTGATCAATCCATGATAGCTCCAGACATTCAAGGTGCCCAGAGGATTAATCCAAATTACCTTTGGGATCCCTTGGCTTTTCCTATATTACCACCACCATGACATTGACATTGATTGGACTGCCATGACATTTGGCTCATATATGTATCATCTCCAGAGCATGAACTGTAATAACGCTGGTGTCTCCAGAACTGTACCTGTGGTGTTTTGTGCTGTACATGTAGGTCCTTTGTTTCTAGGGCCCAGCTATATTTGGAATCCACAGCACAACATGGATCAGGTTATTTTGTCAGAAAGACATAAATATTGACTGGACACATTTGCATTAATGACGTTACTTCTATTTAACTGCATGTGATCTCGTTTTGACAAAGACAGCTAACTTGTGAAATGGAGTAATGAGTAAAATGTGCTGCATAATACGAAAGTGATAGAAACAAATGTAATTCATATTTAAATGTATAATATGTCCTTTGACTGATTCTTCAGTATACATTACAGCTCATCAATATAAATGATCACATATACTGTATATGATGACAGATCAGTCATGTGACACCAAGATCTTCAAATCTGCAGTAAGATGCTCACTCAAATGTGACAGCATTTATACATTTATACAAGACTTTTCTCTGTTGCAAAATAAACTGTTGTGACTTTTCAAGTGAATGTTTTCTGTCGTACCAACAGCATCATTGAGAAAATGTCCCTTTAGATTTAAAATGGAAATATTTGTATTTGTAAAGGGCCTCACAGGCGTGTTTTCCTGCAGATCCTTGGTTTTCTGCCGTGTGTCATCTTACAGAAAATAGACCATGAAGACGTTGTCAGGTGACAGACACAAACAGGCAGAAATACATTTTTCATGAATACCTGCCATGTTGTGTCTGAGTAATTTACAGATGTCCCATCAGCTGCAGCATTAATGCATCGTAATAACTCGAGGTGAGCAATGAACCATGCAGCATGTCTAATTATGTCATCATTCATATTTAAGAAGAATCTAAAGAGTAATGATTCACACATCCTGCAGTTTACACTGGAAATTCCCATTAGGTTCAGATGAAACGCTCACACCTTGATAA
Source organism: Hippoglossus hippoglossus (assembly GCF_009819705.1). Taxonomy (NCBI): domain Eukaryota; kingdom Metazoa; phylum Chordata; class Actinopteri; order Pleuronectiformes; family Pleuronectidae; genus Hippoglossus; species Hippoglossus hippoglossus. Next base: position 24,092,422 of record NC_047155.1, on the reverse strand, counting down.
GTACAAGGGAACAAGTACAGGAAGAAAGCGAGTGACAATTTAATCTTTAGAAGGGACCTAGAAATGAAATCCACTTCAATATAAGATAACCATAATATATTCCATTGTACACACACTGGAAAGGATGGAAATTGTAATAGCTACAGAAATCGAACTGACCCAAGTGTTCTAATCAACCTACCTGTTATATGGTTTAGGTCTGAGTGTAGTCGGCACCATCCCTCAGCCTCGCCAATTTACCAAAGTGGTCAAAAGTATTTCCCCCCAGAGAACCACCATGTACAGAAAGACATCAACAGGACACCACCAACTTCAAAAGAAATTAATCTTTGTAAGAGCATCATGAATTTTTAAATCATTGTTTTATATTAACTAGTGCATTCCCCATTCCTAACCTGCCTGTTTGGAATGGGCTGTTTGATTGGCCTGTGATAATGCTCTGGAGCTACATCAGAATTAATAAAGGAATACTTAAAACACAACAGACCTCCAATTTACTAGAAAGGAGTTTTTAAAACTGCATTCATCCAAAACCTGGTTTATCTGCAATGAAGATTTTATAGTCAAGGTTTTTGATCAAATGAAACTAAATTAGCTTTATAACTGTTTACATGTGTTGTTTTTGTATTAGTTTGAATGACTTACTGGACCAGTGTTATTTATTCATATTGCATGTTGGCTATTTCAAAGATCTGTTAACACAATCTGCAGACCAGTTCACAACTTTTAAAAATAGAAGCTCAGTAGACTAATTCAGCTCAATTATGGCACTACAGCAACAAAACGAATGTTGCACTTTTACTTTGTGGACAAATTGCTAAAGAGGAAGTGATATCCACCCACGACAGCCGAGAAAAATCTCTGTGTCTCAGACCAATATGATGAAATAAAAAGACTCAAATGATCTGTAGAGAATTTTGACCCACGGTTTGATGCCGTTACAAACCGCTGCTGTAGTTTATCCGAGGACATAGAAGAAAACATGATCCACTCCATCTGCAGACTTATTGACCATATCGCGTGTCCAAATCCCAAAGATTTGACACCGATCAATTAGAATACATAGCAAGTGTGAAGTTGATAGATGAACAGTTCACAGACAGATGTTTGTGGAATTTGAAGGTCGCTAACTTTCCCAGAAATTCGCCTTTTGTGTTGTTGTGAGTATTTGCAGTGCATGTGTTTACTAATTAAGGAAGATGTTTTTTTAATATGCTTATTTGCCTGTGTTTTCTTAGCTTGCGTAGTTCAGCTCTCTCGGCCACTGTCAGGAACACAAGCTGTATCCAGGGCCAAATTGAAGAATTCCTTTTCAATTACAGTAGCTGTCCATGATGGAGGTTCAGTCAGCAGTGGGAGGCAGTCGGCCGTACTGTAAATGGTGAACCACTCAACAGGAACCACGAGGTATAGGCTACACTTACTGAGCCCGAACCAAGCAATCAAGCTATAGTGGGCATCAGCAAGGTCAGGGGTTAGAAATAACTGCTCTCCTGTTATTTTAAAGAGTTGCCATCCAACTCATATTGGATATAACCCATATTGGCAGTGGATGGAAATGCGCAATAATTTGAATTTTCTTCTGCTTTTTTTTTTTGAATTTCTGTAAAAGAATTCCACAGCGTTTAATTGGAAACTTCAATGGAGAGCAGAAAAATAACAAGAAAGACATTTTTGCCATTTTCATAGTGAAAGTAGAGAAATGACAGGAATGAGAAGGAGGTTTAACCACATGCAACAAAGGTCAGTGCCTTATGCCGCGTTACATTACATCGTGGAGCTCGGCACTCAGAATGATGTCACACCTGAATAACCAGAGTTGATAGTTCCGGTGCAACTGGAACAATGTTTATGTTAGCACGCCAGCCATTTTCAGCAAAACCAGTTCATAATAACACATCGAATTTCACGCATAATAACGGCGTAGTAACACACCCACAGACAGTAATTGGGCAGTACTCTGTTTACAATAAATTTAATGACAGAAGTGCTATGTTACAGTAAAAACGACAGCTTTCACAACTGTTAATACACGGTGCGGCAATTTTGGATTTCGAAGTCAGGGGTGGTGAGGTTCCTCCGACTTTCCGATTCGAAATTCTGACTTGAGGGGGCATTCCAGTCGCAACTTCTGACTTCTGAGTTTTATTTAAAAAGAAAAATTGGGTCTCTCTTACTTTACTTCCTGTCTTTGTCCTGTGTTCCGCCCTTGAGAAAGTCTGAACACACCAAAGTCTTTCTCCAGTGTTCAATTATTCCTGCATACTATTGACAATTGATCTATATCACAATGCAATACAAAGTTTATCATTTTAATATAAGTAGGTAGCTGCACAGCCACATTCAATGGCATCGCTGGCAGGAGGGATTTTGTCCTCAGTTTTTGATTGTGATTTTCTTTCAGAGGATTTATTGAGAAGAGTAAAAGGAAAAATAAACTGCCCGATTCTTTAGGACATGAGCAAAAATGTTCTCCTATACTTGTTAAGATCTATGAAAATAGATGGAGTTTTCATGTAAGGGTTTAAACAGAAAACTTAAATATGATCCATCACACATGAAATGACAGGGCTGTTAAAATACAATATGCAGTCAAACTCCAAATGGCTCCTTTTGACTCTGAACATGTGAAATTTACATGAGAAGTTACTTTGATTACCTTTTATGCTTTTCAAATCAACAAAGCAGGCTGCCACTTTTTCATCCCCTGTGTACATCAGACAAAGAGAACTGCATTAGCATCAGAGTAAATTCCACTCATGCCTCTGAGATCAGAAATATTTGCTGATTTCTAAATTAGCAGACACCTGTTTTAAAGTGATAGAAGCACAAAGTAAATGATTTTATTTATTCTGCACAAATGCAGTCAATGAAGCAAAAATAACCGTCAACTTGCTGGACCTGCCTGATTTTTCATTTCATCTGATTGAGGAATGGGAAAAAAACTCCAACGAAAGAATAATGGACATGAACAAAGGAGGATTTCAGGTGCATCTGGTGGTGTTTAGACCCTGCGTCTACACAAACGCTTCCACGTGTTGGTGTATGTATTTTCTAATTTTACTTGTGCGTGTGTGAGCAATTGCGTCATGGCTGCGTCAATTCTGACATTATTCAAAACACAAGGGGGGGGGGGGGTCCTCTGAGTTTAAACTTTATCTTGGTGGAAACAACAGTAGTTGAAATATAATGGTGCACTTCCTTGCCTATCATTCTAATCCTGCTAATCGCTGTCTTCTTTTTTGGGCTCTGCATTTTGTCCCACGGTGTGAGTCCATAAACAGAACAGACAGACCACATACTGATCAATGTAAACACTCACTGCAATGTAGAGTCTGGATAAACAAGCTGTCGATGTCATAAATAATGTTTAAATAATCACAGAAATATGTCCTGCAATCACGATTCCCTATGATGATGTATACTTCACATCTTATATGATTATGGAATTATTTATACCAAAGACACACATCTACGAAAGGAAGAAAAATACCAATGCAGCTGTGGTCCAGATGTTTCACTGAGGGGTTTTAATATCAAGTAAGCATGAGTTTCTCATGAAACTTTTAAAGAGTGCAAAGATGAATAAAGGACTGTATAATTCATGCGCCCGACTTATGATTCATGCATCGGCTTAATTAAAATGAAACAGGGCTGTGAGTTCATGATGTGCCACCAGTCCCAGGAATAGGTCTGAGTCCTTATTATTTCTCAGGCTTGAAGGCTGAGTTCATTTATCAGAACAGCTATTAGACTCTGATCAGTGTTGTATTGACCTTGAGACATTTTTACTCCAGTGTTTGAGTGAAGGTAAAGTTGCCCACACACACAGTAACATCACAGGCATTTACTTAACATCATGTACCAAGCCAGTGAAACGTGACATATTTTATTACTAATTTATATCTGAGTGAGTTTGATAAAGATTTTATGATACTGATTCACAGAAAGTCTTGTATAAACTATGAATACTACATATCAATCAGGAGAGCCTACACCTCCATAAAGGCCCAGTCCCCTTATGAAACCACATTAAATTCACTAGATTGCACACCCTCATAAATATCAGTGAACATAACCCAACATAACCCTAACCCTTAAATATAAGACCCATTAATTATTCTGAGAAATCTGTGTAAATGTTAAAAAACATCATCTCGCAATGTCTCATATACGTTAAAGAGGTTTAATTCATATTGAAAAAACCTGAATCTGGACGAAAAACCAAAGTTATAGACAAATCCATGAAGGGGATATACAGTATGTACATATGATGCCGTCATACAGTTCATGTTACAGTGATTGGGGCTAACGCTTTATTTCCCAGGTAAAATGATGGAAAACAAGCAGATGTAAGCAGAATGAAAACATTCAGGCTATTATTGAATGTAAGATTGGACAATGAAAATGTAATTGTGTTTTCAGAAAGTGATGAAGTGTAACACAACAGTTGCTAGCTTGTTACTTCTGGTCACCATGACTGTATGTACCGCTCCCCCAAAGTGAGGCCAAAGTCCCCTGATCACCCCCTGGTGGCTGGCTGCAGGATATGTCACAGAGATGGAACAGGGACCAAACTAAAAGGTCAAAGTACACGTCAAACAGAGTTTTTCAGGAATTGTTTGTGTCATTTCAAGTAGGTCATCTCACACTGATGATTGAAAGTGCCCATTTTAGAGCATGTGTAGTGGCGGGACCTCCAAATGACGTAATTGGCAAAACATTGCAGCATCGGAATCTGGGATATTATGGCTGTCTCCTTAATCACCCACTCACTTGCTATATAGCAACTTCTATTTTGAGTGCTATACAGTGAGCTCATTGACAAAAGGATAGAGAAAACGCTTTTGGACACTACTCTCTGCATTTTCTCTAATATAATAGAGCATAATCCTAACTCAGATAAATTCATTTACGGGCTTAACCAACCTTTTGCATCCAATAAATAACGAGATACAATTGAAAAGAGAAGAACATATTTTATTTTAATTCCAGATAAGTTGAAGTATTTCAAGCTAAGGTGAGAGGAGAGCGTGAGAATCAAAGAAAGAAAGAAAGAAAAACAACAGGTGAAGTGAGTGATGGAGAGGAGGAAATGAGATATGATGACAAGACACAAGAAAGAGGAGGGGAAGGTGGCGATGAAGAGGCTGAGACTGGAGTGGACCGAAGATGATGAGTGTGATTGGGTGAATGTTTTCAATCAGCGGATGCTGGTTTTTCTGAAGTGGCTGTTGATCCATTGAATAAATAAGTGTGAGAAAAAGACGAGTACCTGATGCCTTCCATTTCAATAAAGCTTTGTAGTTTTGTCATTGTAAATGACCTAAACAACATGTTGTTTTTCATTATAATGTATTTTATAGATATTTTCTGAATTCTGTGTTAATTTTGTCCAAACAGATGCACTATTGGAATCTGATGCATTTATTTTGAAATGGTGCTAACGGTCAGAGAGATAGTATATTTTTATTTTGAAAAGGTAGGTTCTGGTAAACAAAGGATGATCGATAAAATGGCAAGTGTGCCTTGCAAATTAATGGAAAACATTACTTTTAGTTTGTTTAGCAGCTGGCTGCTGAGGGCACAAGGTTTGGGGATATTTTGTTTCTTATTGTCTTTAGTATAGACTTAATTCGAAACGTATTTTTGCAGTTTTGCTGAGTTTAAGGACAACTGTGTGAGTGTGTGTAAGCTATCAAGATCACTGTGTGTAAAACGTATTAGCCGTAATGCCAGCATATAAATGTACCATTAGCATGCCCTGGCTTTGTGACACGTGGGTAAAAATGGTCGCTTGTTACAACATGTGTTTGTGTTTAATTGTACAATATGTGGTGCAAAGTATGTTCATACTGAGACTGTGTATCATTCAGAATAATTTTCGTTATGTTTATGATAATATGGTAAGGTCATAGGGATTTTATGTTGGTATAATGTCATGTTAAAGTCAAGCCTTATGAAGGACAATCTAAAAGACAGTAGTTTAATATTATCACTACTTTAAAGGGTTATACAGGTCGTTTATAAGTGCATAAGGGAAGTAATATTTATTTTGTTTTCCTCCTAGCTCTTACTGTGTGTTCACACTTATCACAGCATGTACGGAGATTAGGGTTGCAAAGGGGCGGAAAATTTCCGGTAAATTTCCGGAAACTTTCCATGGGAAGTTAGGCTTGGGAATTTTGAAAAAAATGTTTTTACCGCAAATTAAACACTGAGCATTAAAAACGTCATTCAAAACTCTATTTTAAAGATGTATGGAATGCAGCACACGATGCACGTTGAATTTCAACCCTGCACTGTGCCCTTGCACCTGTAGCCTCCATCATCCTCCAAATCCCACCAACATCAGCCGCCTCTGAGCGCAACTGGTCACTGTTTGGGCACACGCACACAAAGGTTCGCAACAGGCTCACCAATGCAAGGGTAGAAAAACTGGTGGCCATCTGGGCAAACCTAAGGCTCTTTGAGCCTGACACAGAGCCATCCTCTACAAGGTTGGACAGTGACACCGAAGATGATGACGAGTCAGATGTCGAGGAAGTGGACATTGATGAGGTCCAGGAAGAAAGCATTGAGACCTGAAAGGACTCAGAGGAAAAATGCTAAAACCAGAGGCTTGAGAAGCTTGACTAAATGCTTTCATTTTACATTTAGAATGGGACGTTTTGGGGGGGGGGGATCATACATGGTTGTTCAATGAAAGAATCCATTAAAGTTCTACCCACAGTCGTATATTCCAATGGAAAGTTTCCAATTTTGAATATTCCCGGAATTTTGCAACCCTAATGGAGATGGCAATAAAGGGTTGTGAGCCATCAGCAAAAGAGAGTCAGACCATCATTCAGTCGGGGATGCTACAGTCATCCCGTCCAAATTATACATGTACACATGCACACGGCCCACATGGAAGCACAGAAGATCTGAGTGTACGAAGAAGATTTGCTGTTAACCTTTGCATTTGCAATTTTGTGCATGTAAGTGCATTCACACTGATAAGTGTGGCATCATGTGGTGCATTACAAGTATGATTGTTATGGGGTAAAAGAACAGTCTTCTGCTTGAAAGAACACTCAAGCAGAAGATGTGGCAAGATGTGTTTAGAAAAAAGAAGGAAGTAAGCCAGTTAAAATGTTCAATATGTTGCAGAGAGGAGGAGATCTATGAGTAACAGCTCCACAGCAATTGCAGGGGGGCAATCACAGACAAATGCTACGTTGCTAGGTAACGCAGTAGTTGTGATGCTCTCCTCTGTAATAATCATTCATTTGTTGCATGCAGCTTTCTGAACGTCATTCTGTGAGTCTTAAGCACTGCGACATCCTCCACAACCTGTTCTCTGTCCAACTCCTAAATCTACCCAGCCTCTGTCTCCCTTCTTCCTCTTTGTTCGGTCTAATGGCGGAGGGCAACCAACGCCAAGGTGCATTACCGCCACAACTCTGTCTCCCTGCTCATCCAGGTTTTCAAACTCAGAGCTGAGGTCCCAGCTGAAGGATCCACCATCAGTATTAGCATTTATAGCAGAATTTTGCATTTAGGGTGTAAGTCAGACCCAGCATGCACCTGTGCCTGGATCTTAACATCACAAAGTTGATTGTAAAATAATAGACACTTAACCTCAACAGCCGCCCTCTCTGGCTGCATATCACAAACATAGTTTCAAGTTTACAACTGTGACAGGAGGACATGTTATGCACCACTTGTGTCAACGTTTTCATGCTGCATGACTCATCCTGTCATGTTTGCATAACAAAGGACATACAGGTGACTTGAAGAATTCTTGGAATGATTACCTAACTAAGTCCACTCTTCTAGTTTTGTGCAAAGATACAGCGAAGGAACTAATTCTTTGATCCCTTGCCGATTTTGTAAGTTTGCCCACTGACAAAGAAATGAACGGTCTATAATTGTAATGGTAGGTTCATTGTAACAGTGAGAGGCAGAATATCAAAAAGAAAATCCAGAAAATCACATCATATAAAAGTTATAAATTGATTTGCATTTGATTGAGTTAAATAAGTATTTGATCCCCTACTAACCAGCAAACGTTCTGGCTCCCACAGACCGGTTAGATTAGTCCTCTCTCTTTAAGAAAGTATTCCGAATCTCAACTCGTTATCTGTATAAAAGACACCTGTCCAAAGAATCAATCAATCAGATTCCAACCTCTCCACCATGGGCAAGACCAAAGAGCTGTCTAAGGACATCAGGGACAAGATTGTAGACCTGCACAAGGCTTGAATGGGCTACAAGACCATCAGCAAGCAGCTTGGAGACAACTGTTGGTGCCCTCGGTCTGGGGCTCCACGCAAGATCTCGCCTCGTGGGGTATCGATGATCATGAGAAAGGTGAGGGATCAGCCCAGAACTACGTGGGAGGAACTTGTTAATGATTTCAAGACAGCTGGGATCACAGTCACCAAGAAAACCATTGGTAATACTCTACGCCGTAATGGATTAAAATCCTGCAGCGCCCGCAAGGTCCCCCTGCTCAAGAATACACATATACAGGCCGGTCCGAAGTTTGCCAATGAACACCTGAATGATTCAGAGAAGGCTTGGGAGAAGGTGATCTGGTCAGATGAGACCAAAATCGAGCTCTTTGGCATCAACTCGACTCACCGTGTTTGGAGGAAGAGAAACACTGACTATAACCCCAAGAACACCATCCCCACCGTCAAGCATGGAGGTGGAAACATTATGCTTTGGGGGTGTTTCTCTGCTAAGGGGACAGGACGACTACACCGCATCGAGAGGAGGATCGACAGGGCCATGTACAGTTAAAACTTGTGCGACAACCTTCTTCCCTCAGCCAGGACACTGAAAATGGGTCGTGGATGGGTCTTGCAGCACGACAATGACCCAAAACATACAGCCAAGGCAACAAAGAAGTGGCTCAAGAAGAAGCACATTAAGGTCATGGAGTGGCCTAGCAAGTCTCCGGACATTAATCCCATAGATAATTTGTGGAGGGAGCTGAAGCTTTGAATGCTTAGCGATAGCCTTGAAACCTTAAGGATTTGGAGAGGATCTGCAAAGAGGAGTGGACCAAAATCCCTCCTGAGATGTGCGCAAACCTGGTGACCAACTACAACAAACGTCTGACCTCTGTGCTTGCCTACAACGGTTTCTCCACCAAGTACTAAGTCATGTTTTGCCAGGGGAATCAAATACAAATACTTATTTTTTGATATTCTGTCTCTCACTGTTACAATAAACCTACCATTACAATTATGGCTCGTTCATTTCTTTGTCAGTGGGCAAACTTACAAAATCGGCAAGGGATAATTATTTCCTTCACTGTATGTGTATAATTAAGATTGAGTAGCTTTAATGCACAGGCGGATGTTCAGTTTCCACCATGTTGGATCATTCTGAATCTTACCATGATACTTTGAGACTACCCTCTACAAAGGCTTGGGTTATGATCTGCACCAGAAGGTTGCAAATCAAAGTTACCACAGCATAAATAAATCAGAAGGGAAACCATGCAATTCGGCCTTTGACTCCCACTTCCCAGAAGATCAGATGTGAAGACAGAATTCCTCCAGGAGTACTTTTTCTGAGGGTTAAGGAGTATACTATGCCCATTTCTGTGAAGGCTACAGGGACAGCACTAGGATTTTTCTACATCAGGGGCCACAATTTACAGAGGGGCCAATTATATGTCCAACATTCAGGCACACATCCTGATTCAGCAAGGTGCAAGTTTAAAGGATTCCTTGTTTACTGTTAGCTCGATAGCTTTGAGCAAAGCCACACATCATTGAATAAATTCAAGCACATTATGTATTATAAAAAACTCTTAAATTTGCAAATTTATCATTAGTATTGTTAATAAGTGTCTCGTTTAAAGACGACTGACAGGACATGGGCACTTCAGGGGCTAGTCAGATTTCAGCTGGGGCCAGTGCCCCTCTGGCCCCATCCCTTGGTCTGCCCCTTCATGGCTACCTCTATAATCATCACTGTTATACGTTTTTTGCGGGTCTCTCTGAGTTAAATCAAGTTTTATTGCAGAAAATCCCACAACAAATGAAAGATTTGTCTAAAATTTATAGAGAAACCCACCAGTTCCCATATGTATTCAGAGTGGGATTGCAGAATTGCCACAACAATTGATAGATAGATAGATAGATAGATAGATAGAGAGATAGATAGATAGGCTGGGACTCAGTAGGAGATGGAAACCAGAGGTACAGGGAGAGTGGATTGACTGGTAGATTGTTTGAAGCATTGACAGCTGGCAAGCTGAGAGTTACATGTGTCAGTGATGAAAAACATCTTATTCACATTGATGCCCTCTACTTTATGGCTGACTCCAATTCAGGACTTACATTAAAGAACTGTGTCTAGTGGCACGCTGTACTCGCAGCTACATTTGACCCCCCTTTCCACCTTCTTGGATATGCTGTACACTTTGTGCATAAATCAGATAGAAAACATTCATTGAAAGAACATGAGAAAGATTTCAAATAAAGATTTAAATCAAAGTTTTTCCATTTTTCAAAGGTTAGGATTCCATTACAAATGTATTACATGTCCTAATCTGTAGCAAATGTAAACCTCATTTATTATACCATTTGATAACTTCTCAAAAAGATTAGATTACCAACAATCTATGACTTAACTTGGCAGAATTCAAGAGAAAATAAATGAATACTAGAAGAGCACAGGGATGTTAAACCACACTTGAGTGTTGCAGAATTAGTGAGGACTAGCGCTATGGTATGGCATATCAATAAGACAGATGCTGTGATGAATTCTTAATGAGATTCACATTCAAGCGTCAGTTTCATTTATCACTTTTATATACCTACATGCCTTGAAGCCGTCTGGTGATGAAGAGAAAACGTACGTTTCTTACATTCAACCCATCTGTCTTCCTGAAAAAAAAAAGAAAGAATCGAAGTCACTCTATATTCTAGTGTAGCGTATGATGTCCATTCATCGTGTCTTTGTTAATTATACATAGACTAATCTCGCACTATGCAGGATTCCCAACACTGTAAATACACTTCCATTATGAATAGTGCCATACTGTACGATAATCACATAAAGTACAATTAACATTTACAACACAGTGCACAGCCTCCTTTGATTCTGACAGGGCTTAATTGGCCAGAACCCCCCAGATGCTTGCCATGTGAGTATACCCTCTATTTACCCTCAAGAAAATCATGATTAAAATCAAAACCCTTCTTAGTGTGAGTTGCTCCTGTTTCGCTCCACACTGATCCTGTTTTTATTAGTTTGACCATCATGTCATATGTCACAGTCTCCGCTGGACTGAAGCATATACCACGTCTCTGCTCTCATGCGCCTTCTGTATCCAGTGATTTGCATACTTCATGTAGGTAGCTGAAATGATTGGATCTGAACAATGGTTCAGTCAACCTGATTCAATAAAGCCTTTCAAAGACCACATAACTGCAGAGCAGATCAAATGCAGTGTATGTTCACAGTCACCCTCAAAAGAGACAACATGAAGCACAAATCTTACCCACAATTCAAAGATTCAGCCTGTCAATCCGTCAACTGGAAATTGAGTGTTGCAATTTCCAATGTGTATGGTAATGATCACCAGTTCTGTTTTTAATCACACCTGCTTATCCAGGCTTTACTTTGAACTAGATTTCTTTCACAACACTAACAATACTGCTCAGTGTAGTGAGTGCTCCTCTAGTTGATGCTCTATAACTTAATTACTCCCACATGTATGGCACTATAGGCAGAACAAGAGCAGAAACAACACTACACATGTTATGACTACACTGAAATATTCATTTTCAAATTCTCTACCGATAATCTTTTTGGAAAATGTCAAAAATCCACGTTGTATTTTTTGTTATGGCTCACCATCCACTGCTGCACCACGGCACCACGGCACACTTCCATGGAGTGGGACTAATAAATCAATATTTTAGTTTATCTAATCTTGTCACAAATGATCTTTGGTTGAGTACAGACATTCAAACCAGATTGATCCTGGTGTGACATCAACTCATGTAGACAGCTGATGAAAGTAGCAGTTAGCAAAAAATGTATAGATTTTGTCCAAATGTTTTGTATTTTGATCTGATTCAAGAAAAACACATTAATTTTGATTCACATATGCAGTAAAAATACATTAGGCCTCCAAAATACAACTTTGATTTATTTGGTTTTATCTGGGATATCACTGGTATTTATTTTTTATTCAACGTTCATTGACAAAAGGGTACTGTACTATTGTTATAGCACTAACCAATGTTCCACTTTTAACTGTTATGTCACAAGACAAGTTAATTTGTCAATATTTGTCAATAATGTAAATCATTGCAGACATATGTTTAAATCATCTCAGATTATTTAAGGTTGCAGATTTTTATTAGATAAGCTAAAACAGCAGAGACATTAGCAAACTGTGACAGAATACTCGTCCCACACATACACACACAAACCTATTTTACCCTGATTATGAATTATCTGTTCCTTGTTCATTTCTTTCTCCAAAGAATTCAGGTCCCAAAGATGAGGCTGGGTACTCTACGCTGAGCTATTTATGCTCCTTTGTGTCGATACATCTCCATCCACCATAAAACAACATGAAGATCAATCACACTCATTTTTTCTAATCCCTCAGAAGTGTCTTGGGGGAGACGAGGAAATAGGAGGCATCCCGAAGAGCGAAGAACAAGGAAATGGATGTATCCTATGTTCCTTTTATGGACAACACAATCCCATCAGTGTAAATCCGTATATTGATTGGTTACTTCCACTGATCTGATGGAACTGTAGAACAAAAGGGGAAGGCACGGTAGAAATGGCAGTCAATCAATGGGAAGAAAAATAACACAAATCTTTTCTTTTCCTTTTGTTGTTTTCAAGTGTGCTTTGTGTCATTCAAGGAAAATCTGATGACTGTTATGACTCTGAGTCATATTGTGTGTATGTTTATGTGTTTGTGTTGTTGTTCTCCCTCCCTGCCTGGGGGTGGTGATGTTCCCCTGCTCTGTGTTTTTCCTGTGTCCATGTTTTAGGTCCGGCTGGTGATTGGAGGATAGGCTGATGGCGCTGACTTTAAAAAGTCAACTGCCAATGCCAATTGGCCTTCATATTTTTCCTGGGTCCCAACACGACCGTGCCTTCGTTTCTGAAAACCGTAAAAATAGTCTTTGTTACCTTTGGAAGATATTCTGAGCAGTCCTGTTAATTGTAGGGATGAGAAGCCTTTTTGTTTTTGTAACTCTTTTCTCTTGTTTTTGTTTAGGTAGGCAGGTCAGATCCCTGTATTTTCTTTTTGTTTCTTTTGGAAGTAGGGAAGTTAGTTTGATATTATAGATTGTTACGTTAGTTATATTGTCTGTGCTCTTCCTGACGTTTTTTTCTACCTGATTGATCAAATATATCACCTTTGTTTTGGACTGCAAATCTGCTGTCGTACTTGGGAGTGGGGAAAGAGGGGAGCCATTTAAGTTATGCTCAGGTTGCTCCTGTGCTGGGCGTAACAATGACATTTTGTATCTCAGCCACGATTCATTTGTTAGTATGTGCCGTACGCTTGGACAATTATTCTTATAATGGCTGCCTGAACTTGAAAAGGATCAATCTACTGCGCCTACAGCCTTTCACAGAGCCAATTCATTGTATTTAGAGCATTTATAGACTTTTTATTTATGTTCTCTTCTTCCAGTAGCAAACTGATTTTGGTTCTCTGCATGACTTCAGCCAAGTGATAAGGAATCTCTCTATTTCTAAAGGGAGGAACAAACTCATACTCTGCATTAGTTTGTTACTTTGTGCATGAAAAGAAGAGTCATCAGTACTTTTTTAAATTGTGTTTATTTTTTTCCTCAGATCATGCAGGTATGTAAATATTACTATGTTATTAATGTATAACAGTGTTATTTAATCTCCAGCATAACCACAACATGACAGACCTGATCTCTACATAACACCAAGTGCCACTACAACAGCCCATTAATTATTAATAATAATAATGGGCTCAAATTTAAATTACATAAAACATATCTTCATATTATTTTGAAGGACAGACTTAGCAAATAGTGTTTGTATCCTTACACCTCATTTCACCAAAGCTGTGTTCTCCCTGCAGGTCTTAGGTTTGTCATACAATGACACAAAGAAGCTTTGACCTGATTCTTGCTAATTTCACAAGAATCTACAGTAATGGCCTCGACAAATGATTGACACTCTGTTGCAGTGGTGATAAATAAATAAGTTAGCAGACTATTGTCTCTAATTGGTTCCACAGGTGTCTGTCATTCATCCTATTTAAAATAATCACTGGGTTGTTTGGTATCATTGTGTTCACAACAGGGAACAGGGGAAATAAAATAGGAGTTGATTAAGAAGAGGAAGTAAAGAAGAGAATAACTAAGCATGATCAAGGTAAAAGCTTCAAGACCTTCAGCACACAGCTTGATTTTCCTGTTGATATAACACATGGACGCATGAAGAAAATTGAAACCAAATTGAAGAAAATTTGAAAGGAAATCATAAAAGGCACAAGTTGACCCTAAGATCAATGCACAACAGTGTCCAGCTGCATTCTTTGTAACTCTAGTGCTTTTCGTAAAAATGCATTTTGCAGAGATGACATGAAATGAGGTTTTTGATCAGTCTCATCAGTTCACTGAAGCGAAAGTGCAGCTTTCAAGGAAAGAAACACGAGAACATTACATATTCAGTAATTCTATTTCTACACGGCACATTGAATCTGTGCAGGGCACAATGAAATCAGAAGAATCAAAGCATGCTGAAGCAAAATGTACTCAGTGGGAGGTCATGGCCCCTCCAATGAGAGAATGATCTAAAACAGTGGTCACCAACCTTTTCAAGCCTAAGATCACTTTTTAATTCCAAACGTAAGCCAAGATCTACCACCCTGATATCTTCCAAGAAACCCACTTAGTAGGGTCATATTTATTAGTTTTTGCAATTTCAAAAGGCTGAATGTACGAGCATAAATATACACAAAGAAAGGCAGTTATGCAACTTTGTCTATTCAAGGAACAATATTCACATTAATATCAATTCATATTTACAGCATCTGTTCAATGCACAATATTTAGCTTCAGTTCAACAATATGTTTGGCAGAGGAGCTGCTACTGCAGCACAATGTCCGACGGGTTGGCGACCACTGATCTAAAAACACCAAAGAATTATGCAACGTTTACCAATTTAATTTATGGCGGTAACAGGGTGCACGTGCACAAAGGTCACATGCAAAAGATTCCTACAGGTACACAGACAATTGAGTGAAAGATAAGAGAAAGAACTGCATTGCATTCCACAACGGCAGCAGACTGAGATCTGACTGTATGCTTGGGCGGTAAAAACGTTATGTGCCTGTGTGTGCAGTAGGAGGAGCATGTGTTAACACTGCAGCACGAGCGAGCATAGAGCTAATTGTGCTGCACACACCAAGTTAGAGATCCCATATGTTATTATATGAAAAAAACATTGGCAGGACAAATTTCAGGCCGCCACAGTCTAGATAATTAATGGGAAACACTGGAATGGATAAGAAAAAACCTAGCAGGCCTTTGATTCTAAATCTTAATCAAACTAAGCATCTATGGAAAGAGCTGAAGATGAAACTATCTATCAAACCTGAGAGAACTGGAGCAGTTTGCTCAAGAACACCAGCTGAGAAGTGTAGAAGCGTCATTACCAGCTACATTAAGTGCCTAATTATGTGATTACCTCCAGAGGGATGAACTACAAAACTATAGGTTGATAGGATGATGAACTTGTATCTTTGTTTTGTTTGTTACATTCTGCAGTGTGTGCCTGTCCTCATTTGGTTTCTGAACCTGTGTGCTGTTATCAGCTGCTGTCTGGACCTATACAATACAATCCTATGTGGCAAAACAAATTGTGCAGTTCCTTACTGTACAGATGGTCCAAGCAAATGTGATGTCTACAAATGCATGTGTTCAAATTATTATTTTTGTATATATAATAATATGTTGATGTACAAAACATTGACTATATTGTCGCTGTGAGTAGTATATTTAAGGTGCAACTGTTGGGAGTGTCTACCTAGTTGTAGCGGGCATGCATGAGGCTGTTGGTCCTCAGAACCTACAGTCTGCAGACTGAACACATGCATCTCCACTCTCTGCTTTTCCTGCACAAAGCAGTTAAGTACTGTTTGTTATCACAGCATATTGCCTTTTTTATGCTGCTATAGAAAGTAGCAGGTTTGGACAGGTGGAAGTGTTACGGCCAAAATCACAAAATGAAACCCTGGCTCAACTTTGTGGCCACAACAAAAAATAAGGAAGCCAACCGAGCACTTAGTTTCAACAAAAGGACAGTTTATCTAGAAAAATTGGAAAGAATAATCTACCAAAACTATTGGAGTCTGGTGGTCTGGCCAAAAATAACAAAGATGAGGAACTCTGGGCCAGCCCACGGGGACCGTAGGACCCAGAGCTTCCTCCCTGAAACTAATACACCCGAAGGTCAGCCTAAACAAGAAATAAAGCCCGAAACCTGGACAACCAGACCTCCAGCCTCAAACAGTAAGAAACCCAAAGAACCAGAACCACATTCTCCTCCATCATCAAGCTGCGAGCCTATTCTGCTCCTTCCCTTAAAAACCAGGCAGGGCCACAACCAGCTGATCCATCACACCTGTGGAGAGGAGAGCAGAGCAAAGAGTAAGGGGGGGGCACACAGGAAGGTGGGAGTGCGTAACAGAAGACCAATTTAATTTACCTGCCCACCGGAATGAAGTTTTCTAGACCACGTGTAAGCAGTGTAACAAGATGGCGGTCGTTTGTTCATGTTTCAGTATGAACTTTTGGCTCAAATAGAAATTAAATAAAGTAGTGACACAGGAGCCGAACATGTATTAAAGCCAACGTTCAAGGTGAGCTGTACGTACTGTTGGGCTGATTTCTGTCCTGTTTTATTGTTCGTCTGTGAGTATTCACATCTATTTGCAGATGAGGGTTGTTTTTAGTTTAGCTATAATGTTGGTTGTTGTAATTTGTGCTGTCAAGTACAATTACAAGATCCGAGATTGTTTTAGTTTTTTTCCTTTCTTACCATGTCATTACAAAGATCATACCTTGTCTGAATGTAACATTTGTGGCAGATGGCAACTTGGTGAACGGGTGCGTCAAAAGCAAAAGCTATGCAATTGTTCTCCATACACACACAATCACTGAATAAACAGAACAGATGTAGTTAGATTAAGGGACTTTATTTTTTTTAAACACAACTACCTCACAAGCCACACAAAACCTACCTTTTCACATATATCTTTTGTTATTTCACACTCTCTAATTCTCCTGACTCGCCAGAAATCAAGAGTGCAGAAAATATCCATGTTTTGCCACCACCAGGTGTGACTTGTGTGAAAAAAATGTGTGAACCCAATGGAAACGTGAACATATTTGTAGAAGACGACCTCTGCTTTGCTAAGAAGGTAATGATGACGATCAAGTGGATCCCAGTTTCATTAAGCATGTCTTATCAATTGAGACGAACTGTGATCCACCTATAAAAGGAGCCACCTCTGTGTTGCTCTTTGCAAGAATGGATCCAAGGGGCTTTTTTGTACTATTCGGTTGTTTTGTTTAAAAAAGACATACAGCCCCTCATTGTGCATGTGGTTCAACCGGCTCACATAGTTTTTGTCATGAATTTGTTTTATATTGTGTGTAATGTTGTTGATGGTTTTTACGTGGAAAATGAGATACTTTTGAGCATTTGTATTTTATTTCAACTCATGTTGTGCTATTGGTGATCCATAGCTGGTGAGACTTTAAAGACCACTCAGCATGTATGCTTTAACTTCTATCTTTATTGTGTTGTAGTTTTCTATTGCAAATAAATATTCAAAGACATCAGTATGAAGTTTGGCTATGTTTCAGTAAAGATGAGTGGTTACACAGTCACCTCTAGAATCTGGACATTAATGAGTACTCTCTACTGTGCCTTCTTATAGTACTACTTTTAGCCATGGCAGTGCACATATGCACATACATATTGTGACAATTTAAACTAAATTCAAATTGTCATTAATTGGTCACCCCATTTGATGGTGTTAGTCTACAGATTAATAGCTTTTGAATATCTCTTAATAGATCAATTAGGATGTATTACTCAAGAAAACTGAAAGTAACAAAATATTAAATGATGTCTAGCCTGATGACAGCTGGTAATTTTCTTCAATGCAGTACGTAAAAGCAAAGACTAAAGTTGTTGGAGCAAAGTTTTGAGCAAGATGTCATCATGGCCTCAGACGATGTCCCTTCATACACCAAGGACTTAAGCTTCGCTCCTTCAACATCAACTATAACTTAAGAGTAAAACTAAGACTTGGAGACATGGCATGAAAAGAAATGGCTCGTTAATGAGTCCAAGTTGATGCAACTTTTCGAGACTTGCCATCAGTGTGGAGGGGGAATACTGCAACCAAGTCACCCCTGCTGGGAGCCAAGTCCGCATAGACTGGGAATGCTCAAATGAACTTTGTGGGCAGTTGAGTTCTTGTCCTGATGTTCAAGGGATGCCAGAAAACAATCTTCTTGTGGCAGCATCTACTCTGTTCACTGGCGACACATATACAGTCATTGCTGATTGGGCAGACCTGCTCAAGCTCTTGATATAAACAGCAACACAATGCCATCATGGAACGGCTGCTGCAGACAGAATATGGGCTTAAAGGTGAGTTGTTTTTTTGGGTTTAGAAAGAGTAGTCCCTCTTGATTGTAGCAAGTTATAGAGATAATGTAAAGTTAGTTCAATAAATACTTGATCCTTGACTCTTTACAGCCCGGGCTTCTCTGCCAAATACAACACCTACACCTTCATGAAGGATAGAACTGATGAGATTATCCTCTTTGAGTTAGTGCAGGCAAGTATAGCAGTAGATCATTATATCATGTAATCACAACCTGAGAACATGTGTCACTTGGCATGTATGTTTTTGAGGTAGGCTATAGGTTACAGAGGCAACCAGCTCTGCTGCCATGGTAATAGGATTTCGGAGAGGACTGGATCATCTCCTGGAGAAAGGTGTTGAGGTGGTAACTACTGATAGTAAGTTGATCAGAAAGGCGTTTGCATTATCCATGACAAAATAAAGGATTCATAATGTTTTTTAAGAGTGAATCAAATCTTTCCAGATTGCCATCCGACACTTTAGACTTGAATACGTCAGTAAGTTTCTTTTGCCTTCTGTGTACCGAACCCTGACTGGAATAAATGACCACTGTTTTTGGAAACTGAACATTGTTTCAGAGTTGTGCTTTTAGGTCCTCAGTTCATGTCTTCAGCCTTTATAGAAATGTTCTTACTCTTACTTACTTAGCCAATTTTGTTCTCACTATCTTGCGTATGTTCGAATCAGAATCATTCTAAATTGACAGGCGCGTGTCTTCTATCTGCAATTGGCATACTGCCATGCCTCTATTTCTCTATATAAGGACATCCGTTTGTCAGGAAGAGGTGTGCTGTGCAGAGATAAATAAATAAAATAATAAATGTAGAGAAACTGAAGTAATTGTGTCGGAGGTTGGAAGCCACTTTTCCATAGCGTGTCACCGTAGTGACGGTGTTTAGAAAAAAAGAAGCAATAACTGAGTCGGCGAGTGCTGTGTCCCCTGAGGCTCGGACGGTGGCACAAGTAAAAAAAAAAATGGTTTGACATCAAAGTTGATCCCAAAAAAGTAATCGCAGACCAGAAAAAAAATAAGGGAAAAGGAGGAGGAGGATGACAAGAACCAGATCAGATCAGGAGCCAGAGAGGCTGCCAGCAACTATTGGACATTCATCATTAAGTGGAATTTGTTCAAGGAGAAAGTGGTGACGTCCACCAAGAACCGTCACCCAGAGGTAATTTATTATAATTCTTAAGAGGATATTTGCTATTTCTTGTGTCTGTCATTACAAGTGCAATTCAATCCGAGCAAAGAAAATGGAATTGCTGCTTGCAATAGTGAATTAATTGGGCTGAATAATATAATTCATAGGACGCGCAGACGACCTCTCACTCCCAGTTGCCAGCGCTAGCCACACAGTCCTCTTTCGTGGAAATAAAAACATAAAAGATGCTCACCAACAAGCTGCCCGTTCCTTGCAGCTCCTGCCTCCAAACGCATTCCCACTGTACTTTTGAAAAATAAAGGAATCGTGGGTGGCTCCTGGCCAGCGATCCACAACGTTGCGGCAGTCAGCATCACAGATTACCTGCACGTTAATTGAATGGAGTTTTTTTTCTTCTCATAAATTGCATGGAGCCTGTAGATGTAGCTTTAATATGCATGCGGGTGCAGTCTATTGCTCCAACAGCATTTGGCATTCCAGCAAACCCATGGAACCTCCTCATAGGGACATTTTATGTAGATTGGCATTTGCCTTATGATGCTAATTAAAAACTTCGGGATGACACCCTCAGAGTTAATCTACTATTTCCCTCTGAAACAAACCTGTAGCCAGGACACAGAGGGTCCACAGGACTAAGATGCAGCTCCAGGGAATAGCATAATTGCAGCAAAACATGCCTTGGCAGTCGGAAACGGCTGCTAAGCGATTCTTCACTTTCTTGTGTTTACGGTCTCTGAAGATGTGCTCTCTCCTAAAGGCACGGGCAGCAGCGTAGTCCAGCAAAGCTAGATCTGCCATCTTTTCACTTGCTTTGAGGTAAATAGGAGTAAAATTTATTAAAAACTTAAATAAATCTACATAGCCGATTATAGATTAAGTGGCTGGAGATCAGTTTTGGGTGCATTATGATAGACAATGTCAGCGTAGTCGATTATTGGTAGGATGAGTTGTGACATTTGAGGTAAAGCAGTGCCTGGAACGAAACAGAACACCAACACCAAAATTAACTTTAAGGACATGATCTATGTGTGGTTTAAAGGTAAGTCCAGAGTCGATCCACACACCAAGATATTTATGAGTGTGAGTTTTCTAAAGTGCTTTGCCATCAGTGTAAGTTAAAATTAAAGACTTCGATTTGGATTTGAGATTTCTTTCTCACGCCTAAAAGCATTGAGTATGTTTTTGTTTAATTGAGTATTCATTTATTAACTGACAACCAGGTCTGACTATTGAATTTGTGAAATGGAGGCTTTTGAGGTGTAAATAATAGTATCATCAGCATATAGTTCAGTAGAACAATCAGAAAAGATAAGTGGAAGATCATTAATAAAAATAGAAAAGAGAGGTGCTCCTAAAGTAGATTCTTGAGGCACACCTCTGCTGAGTCAGTAAATCCGATTTACAGCCTCTTAAAACAACACACTGCCTTCTGTTGTGGAGATATGAGTTAAACCACAGTAAGGCATGATGAGAAAGACCAATGGCATGGGAGCAACTAGTGATCGACAAGATCACAAGCTTTGGTGAGATCAATACGTCCAAAGGCACCAACCACACCAAGGCAATTTCCTGTATATGTAAATATACTTGGCAATAAAAAGAATTCTGATTCTGATTCTGATTCTGAATACATTTCGCTCCTGTGAGATGACCACGATCAGATGCAGAAAAAACATCATTAGTGAATTTTAAGAGAGCAGTAGTTGTGGAGAAGTTAGACCTGAAACCAAATTGATATTGAGAAAGGATATTATTATTATTGTGAAGGTACTATGATAATTGGTTAAAAACACCTTTGTTTGCAGAGTACGAACAAATTTAGATAGGAACATATTGATAAATCCCAGATTTGTGCGTCAAACGGTCGTAGGCAGGGTTTAAGCATAGATTTGTGCGTACGCGCTGTTTGTGAATGAGGCCCATTGTTTTGGTTACATACCTGTGCTTAGGTGGTCAAAGTATAACTGGAGGATATGAAAATGTTTAGCATGCTCTAATAATTTATGCATGGTTTATATTTATGTGGATATAAATGTTATATTCTGAGTGACATAAAACTCTGGAATTATTAAACATCAATGGCTTTTTTCACAATTCTCTGAAATTTATAGATAAAACAAATGATTTATTATGTGGCAATGTCCTTTGCCACCGGGATCTCCCCACAACAACCAGAGGCAAACCAGCCACTCCTCAGCATTTTAACTTGTTTTATTTTCCAACTCAACAAACATAAATCTCAATGCAACTTAAAGTGCCAGCAATTTCTGCTGGCACCTAGCTGTGCAGCGCAGCTCTGTCTCTCATGAAGTCTCTCTCCTGTGTGGCAGCTCAGCTGCTGCCTTTTGAATCAGGGAGAGGTGATTGGCCAACTAGTCTCAGCTGGGCCAATCACCTCTCCCTGGTTCACCTGGAGGTGCTCACCGAGCCACCTCCATAGTTTAATTGAGGGAAATAATCGACAGATAATTAAATAAGGAAAATAATTGTAGTTGCAGCCCTAGTGTCCAACTTTTTGTTGCAGTACAATATTTCTGTTCAGAATAGGTATTACAATACAAATCCAACTCTTTGTGAAGGCAGTTGACTTATAGGCATGTAAGTTATTACACAATGTTATTACACACCTTGTTTTAGTTAACTATAATAACCCTATTTAGTGGTTTACATAATTTAAGGTTTGATTGTGTAACCCTTGTAATATGCTCTTCTTTGGCATGAGGATAAAATGCAGCTTTGTACCACTACTACTACTATTTATTGCACAAAGCACACAATGCTTTTCAACATTGTGATTTCGCACTGGACCCAGCACATAAAACAACAGCATTATGATTACGCATGCCAGAAAATGAAATTTACTCTACTGGGAGTGTGACGCCTGGTCCTGCAGGTCTTGGTCGTTTCTTCCAGTTGATTTTTTAAATATGGAAGATCATCTCCAGAACACCATGGGTTGGTAATGGTGGGAACTCTGGATTATCTGTAATGTGTGAGCATAAATTACTGTTGGGATTTATCCCGATAATAGGTCATCAATTCATAGGACAGAAAACTGAGTTAAACCTGAAGTTACCCTGATAACCACAGATCCTGCTTAGTAGTACAGGCCCCTGGAGCACAGATAGTGTTAACAGATATCACCAGTATAACCTGATCACAAGTTAAACTGGAGCACCATACTGTGGATGTTTTGGTTGTTTACCATCCATGGCTCTTTGAAATGCAGAACTTTACTTTGTGTTTAGGTGAGATTTTGGCCCTATCCCACTTCACCGCTTGGCCCTTCCCCCTAGGGCTGAGGGGTAGGGCTTCATAGCCCTCGAAGCTGAGATTTTTCAGACCCTCACTCCAAACCTTGGGGTACCCAGAATGCCTTACGAATCACCAGCAAGCTGGGAGAGAGACCCACGAATGTAGTATTTTCTCCATTAATAAGGATCTAAAAATTACGATAATGATTGTAATATCTTAGTTTAATATCATGTCAATGTAATTTGGTCGTTATTTTATTTTTTTTTACAACAACCTTAAAAAAAAGGAGCGTGCCAGCGTTAGCATGCTCGCGATCTTTTTTTCTTGCATGATAGTCCTGTATTTTCACATAATTGCATATCGCACCCCCCCTCTTTTTATTTTACTGAACCTAACTACTCTTCTAATAACAAAGCATCCTGGCAGGGTTGCCTACAGACCACTGCTAGCAAACTGAAGCTGTGTGCTTTTGATTCATACGTGAAATAATGCAGAGCATCCAAGCTTTTCATTTTCAAATGTCATTGATTCACCTGCATTAGCATAGATGTTCTTTGTATATAGGTTTGTCACTTTAGTTACTGCAAACAATAGCATTTCTTTATTGAAGATCTCAACAATGTTATTACATTAGGGAGCCACAGCCAGAAGGATGTCTGTGTGAAAGGGAGAGCAGCAACAGATGCCAATGCTGTGGTGTTACACATCATAACCACTTTATGTTGCAAAGCAAAGGCAGCATGAGGATTCCTCTAACAGTAATAAGCATATTCTATAAGGGCCTTGATACGTTATGTAGACTGGCCAACTTTGATAGTTGATGAATAACAAACATTCAAGCTGAGTTCTTTCATCTACTTGTCATGATTCTGCCGTTGTGACGATTCACTTTTGAGGAAAGACTGTTTTGGTTATGGTTATGGACTCTTTAGTTTACGGACTTATGCCTTGGTTTGCTTGTGTTTAGATTTGTGTTTTGTTTGCTTGTTGTTTCTGAGTTCTCCGTTGCCTATTTTTGAAATTATGCAACTAGTGTGTCTCTAGCTAAACTTCCTGTCTGTGTCCTGTTTCCGCCCTTGTGATCCTCAGCACCTGTTCCTAAAGTGTTTCACCTGGTTTCAATTATCCCTGCCTCCCTTGTGTTTATAAGTCTCTGTGCTTCCCCTTTGTCTCTGTTAGCTTCCCTGTCAGAGGGCCAGTGTTTCCTTGTGTTAGCTCTCATTAATTTATGACCACATTAAATTTTTTGACCTTACCTGTTTGCCTCTGAATTTTGGATACCTCTGCCTCTTCGTGTACTGAACCTGTAAGTCTTTTAAAGGGATAGTTCTTTGATGATTCATGCAATCATCATCTACTCACCACTATGCCGATGGGAGCGGTGGGTGAAGTATTTGAGTCCACAAAACACTTCTGGAGTTTCAGGGGTAAACTTTGTTGCAGTCAAATCCGATACAATTAAGGTCAATGGTGACATACACTTCAGACGTGAAAAAACACAACATGCCTCCATACTGCTCGTCTGGTGTCCTTCAAGTGTCAGCAAGCCCCGACATTCATATTGAACTCGAAAAGGCGTCATTTACATTGTGTTTTAAGCCTAAAACCAACCGCTGCTTCTGCTCTGATCCTGGAACACTGGCGCTGATCGTTTCATCATCATTCGCTGTCCGTCGTGGAAACCCTGTATTCACACTTTTTGATGCCACTGTTGGTCATTCACCAGCTTGATCACCTCCTCTCTGTTTCTCTTTCTGTTTCAATAGCCTTTTCAGGTTTGGCTACAGTAGATGACCACCCTCACACTCCTATAATTAATTAATTTTCTAAATACTAATGACCAAACTTATTAAATATATAGAAATGTCACAAATGTCAGCAAATTACTTTTGAGATGCTTTTACATTTTCCCTAAGCACTACCATCAAATCCACTACAGTTCAAGTATTTCAGTATAACAGATTCTGTAATGCGATCAACCAAACACATTCTGGTCCTTCAAATAATCAACTCTTTCCATTTTGATCTGTCGATCGATTTCATCCACTAGCACCTACAATGGCGTCAGTGTCATAGGCTGACTGTGCTCCTGTCACAGTGTCATCTACTTACACTTCCCCATAATTGGTAGCCGAGTAAAACCTTCTCAATGCCTCTCAAGCCGAGTAAAGCCTTATCTTGCAAAGAAGGTATAGTCCTTTTCCACAGCAAAGCCCAGTGTGCTGCTATAAATTCTGACCGAGCTGTTTGTAGACTCAATTATCAGTTCCACGTGTGGTCCTGATTGTACTGAAGTTTTATTACAGTGTACTAATATCTAGATTGTTGAGAGGGAACAGCAGCACATGGAGATATTACAAAGTATGCAAAATATTTTTCTTAAAATAGATTTAAACCATGACTGAAGTAGCTTTTAATAAATGGTTAACATAATCAAGTCCATCTAAACACCTTGAAAATCTAGTATGTAATATGTTAGCTTATTGAAGACTTTTTAAAGCCTAAAATTCAGATTATTAAATATCAAACTTGTATAACCTCCCTTGGAGACCCTGAGCAGAGGGCGCTCACATGCCCTCTTTACCAATTGATAAAATAACCTTATTATTTTGAGACGAAAATGGAGCAGGCTATTCAAATATATTCGAACGAATTGCATGCCCTGTTAAATCCATTCAAATTAATTTTGGGGAAAAAGCGACAGCCCTAGTACACAGCCAATCATAGAATTTAAGGGTAGAATAGAATTTGGTTCATATGTAGTTCTTATTTTTTCTAATAATTCCATTAAGTGTGTATTCAATTTCAATTTCTACTTACTATTTACTCAATGAATTTAACAATCCTCATAGGCAAACACAACACCCAGAGAAGTGAAATGTTTCATGAGGTCAGTGGTGTTAATGACCAACAGCTTCAGGTCTCTGCTGACAGTTTCAATGTTTGCTCAATATATTTTACTCTTGTATAGATTATGGCGAGTCTCTATATTGAGTAATTGTCAGTTACTTATCGTATTAGTTGTGACCCTGTGATTTTATATGTGTTTTACTTGCACAGCTGTGTGACGTCAACATGGAACTGAGGAATGACACCAGTTACAAAACACAGCTGAGGCTGTTGGCTTGGGATGGATAAGACTCAGCCATGGTTTTTCCCTGAGGTGCTGGAAGCTGCAGTGAAGGATTTGATCTGCTATGTTGAGGTAACTGAAGGCTTTATCTGCCAAAGCCTGGTTTTTGCCTGCCCAGCTGTGTCGGGTGGCATATGGTGCATACAGCTGATGTAGATATTGAAGAGGAAACCTGACGCAGTTCCAGCCCTTGCAGAAGCACAGACCTCCTGTTACTTCCGCCGTTGGTTATACCACTGGATGAGGGTAGTCTACTAGGATGTTTTAATATGTCATTGCACATTTTTGTGTTCTTGTGTGACTGTCGTAAAGCTTCATAAAGATAGTCTCTCTACGAGACTGGAGCAGTGACAGTAGGCCACTGAGCGGGCGACAGCTTAAACCCAGAACACACTCCCTTGTGCTTTCAACACGATTAGTGACAACTGACATCTCTTAGGGGGACCCAAACGAAACTGTCAACAACTTGTCCTGATGCCGAGCAGCATACACATCTTTGTCCACATCCATTCGTACCAGATTCGATCGTAGACCTACAGTGGTGCCGGCCTGCTGGTGATTCTGTGTTAGGCCAATTTGTGATTACAGCTCTAACAGATATTCAGCCTCTGCATAGTCCATTCCTGGTACGATGGGAAAAATACATGAAGAAAAAATAACATTGATTTTTATCACAAGTTGCAGGAGATGAGTCACAGCAGGTTTACGCTGAGAGGCCCATTGTAGATGGAGACTTGAGGAGGCTTTTAGATGTAAACGGAGCAGCACTATAGCTCTCTTACCAGGGTCCTCGACCCTTCCTTTACAGAGGGCACTATTCCATGTGCAACCATAAAGATTATCTCTCATTGTACAGAGCATAATCATTACCCAACAATCTTGTTATTTTCTGTTTGTGACAATCTGCTTTCATTCTGTGCCTTTCAAAAAGAAGATTGTGTACTAGTGTTTTGTGTCAGAGGTTTTAAATTCATCAAGATAAAGGTCAGTTGATATTTTCGGCATAGGGGCAGGCCTGTTGGCTGCAAATGATAGCCTGTGGAGGCAAATGACCTCAGCCATAAAAGCTCCTCTGTGTTGTCCTCAGCCTTGCACATCTTCTTTGCAACCATTTAATGAATAGCTCGCTAGCTGTGTGGTATTAAGCAAGGGCCCACAAAAATGCCCCCCAGTTTACATTAAAATACAATTCAAAAACACTGAATTAAATTACAGTGGCCTCCAGAACTATTGTTATTTTTTTACTTGGGTAAAAGTGCTAATATAAGGTAATTTAAACTGTATGCTGTTGGGGAGTTTTATCTACAGCAACACATCATATTCTATAATATCATCATCTGTGTCCTGTGAGAACTATTTACCTTTGGTTCTTTATAACTTTTCATTATCCAGGAAAAACTGTTTTCAAAAAGGTTTTCAAATTGTTAATTTTTTTTAAAAAGAAGAAGGATTTTCTCTTACCACAAAGGGACACTTCTTTCAGTTCATCACAAACATTCAGAGAAGACATTTGTAGATTATGTTTTTCATTGATCAAGGAAGTAATAAAAAACAGAAATATTAAGCTGTCAGACAGATGTAGAGCAGTATAAAGTGCAATATTTGCCGCTTAGATTTAGTAGAGTGGAACTATAAAGTCATATACTAGGGAAATGCTAAAATAAAGTATAAGTATGTCAAATTTGTACTTAGATACAGTACTTGAGTAAATCAATAAATAGAAGCATATCAAGTGTTTATCAGTATCACGGATTAAGGATTTTAAAGACTGGGGATAAAGTCTATTAAATTAAATAAAAAACAAACTGAACAAATGTATATATATATTTTTTTTTTTTCAGTTTTGTTTCATATTACAGTTATTTGTGACTTATTTTTATTACAAAAATTTCAAAAAGATGTTTACCAGAAATACTGAAAACCTCAATTCCCCAGTTAATAATATGAAATGAAATGAAACTCAGTCTGAGGTTAAGTCAATATTACCCGAACCAATGGTTTTGAATCAATAAACTCACACGTGGTACATTGCCACAAGGATAAAGAGCTAATGTGGTGACATTTCAATAGGAGAAGACCATGAATGCAAATGACACTGATCAGCCTCATTCTCTGGCCAATGTGTTGATGGGTAGATGAACTGGGTTACTGGGCCAACCACAGCAAAGACCCCTCTCTAAGATCTACACAGGCCATGTGTGTAACATACATATAGCCCTAATATCTTTGACACAGTGTTGGGGAATCTAATGAAAACGTTATGTGTAACCTTAAGGTTGTTAGTGTTCATGCTTGAACACTAACAACATCCGTTATTGACAAGAACCCATGCTACTCTCACAGGGGGAGAGCGGCTGTCTCTTTCAATGAGGACAATCTCATTAAGTGTCGTGTTTAGGAAATAATAAATCCGTTAATAACGTTCATGCCTCGGCTCTTTGACAAAACACAATTTGACTCTTAAAGCAATTACATTTTAAGAGCAATGCCGAACCCTTAATTTGGAGCATTAGTTTGAATGAGCATCTCATACTATCTGATCCGCTTGAAGCTATTTGCTATTCCCAATTTTTCACCTTTTAATTTAAGCTGAAAAATATACACAGCCAAAGATTAATTTGAAAGGAGTTGGTACAACTAATGAAGATGTCAGCAAGTCCTGTACCAGCCTGCTCCTATTCCATTGTGGAAGCCTGGAAGCATAACAGCAAAGGGAATTAATGGAAGGCCTTTCAGGCCAGCAGATTTCAAGCTTGTCTTTTTGTGCTGGTGAGAGTTCTTGGAGCATGCCGTCTGAAACTCAACACAAGACATGTATTTAATTCTCCCCTAATGTATCATACAGACACTGAAACTAGCCTCTGGTTGTTTCTGATAATATGTTGAGCCACGTTAATTATTAGTGTCTGGAGACATTTTGCCTGAATTCAAAAGGGGGACATTTTACTAGAAGGTTTTACTGTGTAGCTTTAGACAGGATGCAATCATTGAATCTCTAGTTTTATATAGCATTAATTCATGTTCCTGTGTTCCTAAACTGAAGTTGATCAGGCTTCGCCAAGCACCACTGCACATTGCATGATTTTTGCCATTTCCTGTCAAGTCCCGCAAAGGGATTTCTATCCACAGTTGGATTCATTAAGATGAGAAAGGAAACATTTACTAAATGGACACTGCAATTTGTTCATAAAACAAACTGTAGTAAATGTCATAATTTTGTTTTAATTATGTAATAAAACATGAACTGAACATGTGACACAATTACATACAATAATGTAATAACAGGACATCATCCCTCACTGGCTTCCCACCTAGGGGTACAGCCAAATGTCTTGAGTCAACTCGCTCCTAATATAAACGTTTATAGATCAGTGTTATGTGGCCTTAACCTAACAACACACCGGACACTGAATCCCGGCATTTCAGTTCAGGCATTTCAGTTCAGTCACTCCTCTGGATAGACTTTATTGACTCACTGCAACAGACTAAAGATTCACTTGATTGACTGGCACAACATGTGGCACAGATATTTGTAGCTTCCAGTGGATGTATTCCAATTACTTTAATTATCAATTATCTTTTCCTTTTACACCATAAGCAGTTTGACTTTCATAGTCCCCAGAGGATTAATTGCATAAACCTTGATCCTCTTACAATACCTTTTTGTCCAATAGTTTGATTTATGGCCAAATACCTACCTGCAAAATTAATGACATTCTCATCATCCTCTTCTGTATAGTGCTACTTAGCAAATGTTAGCATGCAACAGATAATCAGAGAATTCAAGCATACCGGTGTTAGCATTTAGCTCAGCCACTCTTTGCCTTTAATTTGACTCAGACTCTTGTTTTTACAGCCAAGGGTCTTTGTTTTAATATTGTGTGGCTTGGTTGGAATGTGTCACCAAGTTGCTGACAAGTCGACAATGATTGTCAGTGGGATTATCAAGAGTAACAAGGATTTTCTTCCCACAAAGACACATTACAGATTTTCATTTTGAAATTACAAAATTAATCCACCTCCATATTTGCATGGCTAGACATGCCAATGGGCAAGGGGGAAGAAACTGTATACTCTTGGTTTTCAAACTTATTTTTCCCTAGGCACACCAAAGGGCTGGCAAAACTGTCAAGGCACACCTGTATTCTTATCTGTACAAATAGCCTCTATATCGCAAGTGATGTATCTCCTCCCCTCTATAAACATTCATTCTTATGTACTAATAGCACTTATATTACTCACCAATTTTATTTTAAACAACAATGAAAACACATCCGAAAAAACAACCATTTAAACATCATGGGGATACCCAAATACGTCTTCAAGGTTAGTCAGCATGGTGCATCACCTCTCTTCTGCAAGCTTGTGGGACAGTGAGCTCACATGAAAATTCCCAAAACTCTTTTCAAACCTCATCAAGATGGGACAGGACTTTCTCCCATGACAGCCAACATATCTCTGCTTGGAGGATAAGGCTTTGTTGATCACCTTCCATCTTTGAGCACAGTTGGAAGAAGAGGTGAGACTTCAGGGCCCGAAAGTAATTCACCATCTGCACAGCCTCATGAGCACCTCAGGCACAGTTCTGCTTTGCAATACAGCCCACTTGCACAAAGCTTACCTCCATCAGCTCATCAGACACTTTCGCACAACCAACATACAGTTTTGATGCCTCTGGTTCAAATCCTGCAGTCTTTAGAAGTTTCTCTTAACGTGGGAGGAATAGTTTGGCTTCCTAGTACTTTTCCTCAGCTTGCTTCACACCATGTTAGCATTAGCCAACTTCTCCCAACACTGAGAGCTGTGGGTTGTAGACATCCCAGATCCAGCTGAAGCCTTAAGACAGCTTTTGTGGTATTGTCTACTGAAAGTATTCTGGACCTTTTGATATGTGACAGGTTGAATGAATGTTCTGATGTAGCAAAAAAAAAATGCATCCATAACATTTTGAATAGCCGTATATTGCAATAACAACAAAGTAACTAAATCCCACACTACACCTGTGCTTACCCACCAGTGTATTGTGGCACACCATTTGGGAGCCACTGCTGTTTTCATTTGGGTGAACATTGCAGCGATAATCGAGGTCTGAACCCATCAGTCTTGTTTTCAGAGCACATGCAGAGAACATTGAGACAGAGGACATGTCGCAGTAATTGACTGGTCCCTCATGTCATCCGCCACCTCATGGGCTTCCACTTTGTTCAGTGATGCGATGAATGAACCAAAGCAGCCTTGCTGTGACACGCCCCCAGCTTCTGACGTGTGATAGCGTATGTATCTAAATGCTCAAAGCCCCAGAGGAACTTAATTAGCTCAGAAGCTGTGTTGTTCCTGCGTAGAAAAGAAGGTTTCTTTTAAATTAGTGTTCATTCTTGAGATGCTTCCAAGCTCACATCCACTCCCACCAAGCATATTGTATTCTTTGTTCTGGTCCACCAAACAAAGACATTATTGTTTACAAAATCCAATATTTTCCTTTCTTCCACAAAGAGTCCTACAAAGTTGTCAAATTGATGTGACTGAAGTGGAAGCATGTAACATGGTGGGATTAAATATCTTTCTAACTCATTGAGCACGTAATGATTAGGATCTTTATTCGACAGGATAAGATAAAGGCTTTTAAAAGACAATAACATTCAATGTATTTTGACCAGGAATCACTTCCCTGTTTCATTGATCCAAACCTCTCTGAAAGCCATGGTGTTTCCTCCACACAAATCTCTTCTCATTTGGCTCCTCATTACTCTCACTCAGCGGGTTGTCTGTCTATGCTTTACCTTGAGACAAGGGGAACATACAACAAAACAATGTGGAACATGTTGCCCTTTGCATGAAAAGCCTCCTGGAAACAGCAGCTTGGCTACAAAAATGGTACAAACACCAGAAAAGCTGTCAAATATACTTACATTTAAAAAATATGTATTTGCTGTATTACAAAATACTAAGTCGTGTGTTTATATAATAAGTATATACATATGTTTGTTTATGTGTATACGTATGATAGGCCCTATGAGAGATACATAGCATCACATAACATCATAATCTCACACATACACCACTATACTCAGCACAAATGCTACCACATCCATTTACATTGTTTTTTTATTCACAATCATACTAAATAACTCATATAAAGAAACAACTCTTGTCTTTTCTAGCTCCACAAAACAATGGCAACAACTGAGTATAATATCCACATGAAGAGACACCAAGACAAATCAGCTCATAAGTTTACACTGCATCTTATTTCAGTTGTGTTGTCAGCAGAATTAGCATTTTGTAGATATCGCAGCTGCTACATGAAATCACACTCATCTCTGATGCAAATCACAGAGCAAATATTGGCATGATGTTTTCAGTAGAGCAATGAAACGCCAACAGTGTGTGCTGATGATTCATAAACTGTTGTGAACACAATCCAGCAACCAACAGAACAACAAAGCAGCTGGAGTGAGAATAAACACATCCAACTAATCAAGATCCACATTTAGCTTCCTGGCATTCAACAAAACTAACACACTGTACTCAGACGTAGCAAAATGATTTGGTACAGATTTTTTACAAATATGCGGAGAACACCGCATATTTGTAAAAAAAGAAAGTGCCCCCATTTGTTTAGGTAAACTGTATTTGCCCCACATTTGCTATTTTAGAACTGGAGGTGCGGCACCATTAACTGAAGTGGCCCACATCTGTATGCTGCTTGAAAGCAAAGGCTGCACCTTGTACAGGACCAGTGCTGCCAGACAATTATCTTATATGTGCAATAATTTCGCTCTCTCGACAATGTGCGATCAACAATGCCAACAGTCCACTAATGTACAATCATTTCATCATTTAGTTACATTATTGGGAGTTACAATTATCAGTATAGTGAAATAGGGATCTACGTCTGTGTACACACGTGCTTTCTGATTATGTATGTGAATATGGACCATGCGTCTGTTTTTTTACACAGCTCCTCCCAAGTGACGTCGTCTCAGCCAATCATAAGGAGGAGACATAGGCAGTCCCGATTACTTGATTGTCTAAATGTGTTTTATGGAAGTATTTTATATTTAACATTTAATTTGATGTTAATATGCTGTTTTTGTTTTCTTAGATATGATTATAATTTCCCCCAGAATATGATCATTTAAAGCCTCTGGTTCTGGAACATTTTCCATCCAGCAACATATTCATCTTGTTGCTCAGGGCAGAGGTGCTTTACATTTTTTCTTAAAGGGGAACCTACCTCATATACAGTATGTCCTTTGGAATCATTTGACATGCAGCCATTTTTTACACAACTAGTTAGTTTTTGAAAGAACAATAGACAAGTAAGGTCTTAAAAAGATATTCGACATGAATTAAAAATATTTTTACTATGTCACACAGAATACCCCTATATCAAAATTAATTTAATGGCAGAATTTGGAAGCTTTCCATGCACCCCCTGGCAGTGCAACACAGACCCCCGTTTGAGAACCACTGGCTTAGGGTTCACAGCAATTATGTCTGCTCTACAACTGATGGGGGATAATTGTCTTGATATTAATGTAATTCAAGTCTTCTCGTTGATGGATATAATCCCAGGGGCAGCCTTTATGGTTGGAGAGGAACTTATTTAACTTTTGCAATAATATAGCATGTATCTAAAATTAGTAGTGTAATTAAGTATATTTGTGAGTTGTACTCAAACACACAAGTTCATTTTTGATTAGCTTCAGCTTTACTCCTCATGAACACCACCTTGATTCCCTCTGATAAACTGTATCCACTGGATCAGCTGGATGACACTGTTGTGTAAAAAAAGAGATATAGCGCCCTCTAGGGGAAATTGCTCATCAACACCATCACAAATGAGCCACCATGAAATGATGCTTAAAATACTGTGTTTTGAAGATGAATCTCTCTGACAAGGCCACACCATAGTATATATTACATCAAATGCATAAAGATAAACAAAACAAATCACTGACAAGGGATCTCACTCACAATTTGTAGGTTTCTGACCGTGGCCTTGGGTTTATTTGTTCTCTCTTGCAGGGACTCTGTCCAGTAGATGTCACCGCTGTCATTTGGAACACGTGAATGTGTCACGCACTGGATGGCGATGAGGGGTGATGATCACTTACATAGGAGCTGTGGATAACTATTGGATTAGTAAGTATGATAATCCCTCCTTAGCTTTTGTTATGGAAACCACAAGATTCTGAGAAAACCGAGCGACTTCAGTTTGATATTCAAATCCCACCTCTGACAGACTTAGTAGGAAACCGTAAGTAACCAGGTGTCCATTTATTATACGTTACATAATGAGACTCTGCAGTGGCTCTGTTGAAACACACACATCATCAACTACTGTAGTGTTCCAGTGGGAATGCAGTCAGCCCGGTTAAAGCCTAATACAAACTAAGATAAGCACAAACATAATGCAGAGCAACAAAACCCAGTTATGTGATCTTAGGCTTCATCTGCACTGGGACAGTTTGGTGGGTCTGGGTCTCAGCGGGGATCAGGATGAAGGCTTGGTGAGTCCTGGCGATCGCTCCGTCTTGGTGGTTCTTGGCATCTCTCTGTCATCAATCAGGCAGAGGGAGACACCTCCCAAGGTCAGAGCCCAGCTTGTCAATAACAGACATGATTCAGCACTCTGGCAACAGGCAGCACCACCAACATGTGTCCGTCAGATGCCCATGTGGTATTATTTAAAGGTTTAACTAAACAACACTGTAGGATTTTCTTAGTCCAGAGGTGGTGAAAGTACACACATTCTTTACTTAAAATAAACAAATCAAGTAAATGAACTGATCCAACCTCTTTACTCAAGTAACTGTTTACAAGAACAGGCTGTGAAATGTACTCAAAGTATAGAAGTAAAAAGTTCCCCTCAGAGGGTCATCTCTACTGACTGTAACTGAGACTTGTTTCACATTCATATGGTTTGAAGACTATTTCTTACTTTAAATATAATAAACAATTTACTAAACAGGGTTAAAACGATGAACGATTTGTGTGCATGAAAAATGCCCCCAAGTGTACAAAGCATTGAATGAAGTATCTTAATTTCAGGACAGAGACAAGAAATGTTTTGTTGCTCTGCTTCGTTGTTAGCGTCATCAGTGATGTTGGCTGATTCTTCACTTTCCTCTATGTTGTTACTCCTTGTCATGGACATGTGTGGCCCTTCTTCTTGGTTGAGTCTTCCTCAATAGTCTGTTAAGTATGTTGTGCGTATTCTGCACTGATAGACAACAAGAATTTGTCTTTTCCGTGTTATTGTCCATTTAGGTCAAAATCACTTTGGATGTAGGGAAGGCAGCACCTGATGATGCATATAAATAAAAACTTCCCTGATAAAAAAAAAATCCCTCAAATGTATTAAATGAAACTAATGGGCTGTTTCGAAAACGGGTAGAAAGTGCAGATATAATTTTGGTTTAAAATTTAAGGAGTAAAAATAAAATGTCTTCAGTAAAATAAATACTCAAGTAGGTTTTCCAGGTATCTGTACCACTTAAGCACATGTGCTTAAATGGTAAAAGTAAAAGATACTTCATTACTGTACAGTAATGAAGTATCTTTTACTTTGTTCACTTTCGTCCTCTGTCTAAGTCAGTGTGTGGGCTGTGGGCAGAGACCGGAGTGATCAGCTCCTTGGATGGATGCAGAGGAGGATGTGCCACAGCTGGCAGGCAGTGGCTGCCACTTAGTATGCATTATTTATCCAGATTATTCATAGGGCTGCTTTCAGCCGGCCACACATGTGAGTAACTTGTGCTGATCCTTCGCTGACGGAGCCAAATTCTCAGTACACACAAACTAAACCAGTAAAAAGCTGCTTATCCAGCTCATGAGGTGGTTCCGTTTGGAGTTTATGGAGGGCTACTGACAATTTCTTTCACGAATAATATATATATATATTTTTTTCTTTATTTTAAGTCCTTGCAAAAGCCACCATTCAATATGTATGAGGTTGATGGATTTATCCAATAAATGTCACCTTAAAGTGGTGCAGTGCCCATTCTACACCTGCCTGCTTGAAATGTTCTGATCTTCTGTCCTGTGTTAGAGCTCTGGAGCTATTTCAGAATTATTCCTTGTCATTAGTGAGTCCTCCTCAAACAGTTCTACAATATACTGTCACTTTTTAATGTTAAATGTTCTGTGCTGGACATTGTGTGCAGAGCTTTTTATAAACATTCTATGGTGCAGAAGATTTTATACTGAATTTTTTTTTTGTTATTAAAATGAACCTGAATTAGCTTTATTACTGTTCATGTTTGTGGCTTATATAAAAGTTTGATTTACTGAACAAGTGTTTTTCCTACATTGCTTGTCAGTGTGTTAAGCAATCAACACAATCTTCAGACTCAAGTTCAAAAAATTGTCTAAATAAAAGCTTCTTTGTTTGGAAGTGTCGTCACCTACTTTCTGGTCTCTATGTTTCCACTCAACACCTGCGCTGCGGCAGGCTGAGGCTGTTGACCTTTAGAGAATGGCAGATGCATTGACATCCTCACAAAGGTGCAGCTCCTGCCTCTGTTCTTGTCTTTCCTGCGTCGTCAGCTGTCACTTACTGTAAAGCTGCCCCTGTCCTGGAAGTATATTCATAAACAATTTTAAGACAAAATCTCTTCACTAACAAGCTGGTAGGTCTATAACAACACAAGAACAGATATTGCCGGATTCACAACATCACATTTCTGCCAGACACTCGAATTGTAGGTTGGATTCTGATAAACTCTGATAAAACCACGCAAGGGGCCGGAAGATTTAAATCCTTATCAAGTTAAATGGCCTTACATCAACATATTAGGCTGTCAATACTTTTCCCCAGCCACGGAAAGCTATAAAGCCGGGAAGGCAAATGAGAGCGAGAGGGCAGTGCTGATGCTGGAGCAGCATGCTTGTGAAATGAAAGGTTCCCTAAATGGCCGCTACGAGACCATGTTATGCAGTTTAAATCCAAAGACAATCTTTTAACGCTTAAAGGTACGACAGAGTATTAGGGCCATCCTGTCCTATTAAAGACATAATATTATGCGAATAAATTAATTGGGTTTTAACAAGATTAAATATGTTAATCCATATAAAAACTCCTAATATTGCAAGAATATGTTTGAGAACTACTAAACCCCTTTAAAAAGCACAATAACTAACCAACGACTACTTGACATTCTACTTTATTCTTGTTATATTACAACCTTATTCTTGAAATCTCTTGAATCTCTTCCCTATTTTAAGTAGCCTTAATGCTGCGTCTTATGAATGATTTAAGATCTAAAAGAATAGTTTGGTAATTTGGAAAACAAGCTTATTTGTTGTCTTCCTGACTAACCACTGTGTTGTCTGTATGCTCAATATGATGCTATATACATGTTGTCTTGTCTTTTGTATAGATTAAACAAAATAAATCTATTAATATAGTAAATAATGAGATTTGGAGGTAGAAGTAGGTGTATTTTTTTGCCTTTAAACACAGCCAGGCTACCTTCATATCTGTCGTACTTGATAAACAAAGCAAAGCTAACTGGCTACACCTTGATCCGCAACTTGCTAAATTTATCTTGCAGTCATGACAACGGTATCTATCTTCTTCCTAGGCAAAAGCAAAACGTCTTTTGCCTAATGTCAAACATTGAAATGCACTGGATCTTCATCCATCCATTTCCAGAGCGTGTGAAGATCAGGACACAAATCCAGCATTAGAGTGGACCAGAGCCGGCTGCTGTGGATTGAGTTGTGAATGAAGGAGAAGAGCAAGTGGTGGAGCGAATGAAAATGACAGCTTCATGCTTCCGTCACCCAGGCAGAGGGAGGACAGATGAGCCGCTTTTTCCCAGCAACCTCTGTCTCCATCCGTCTTCTCGTTTTAAACTGATTTGCCTGGAGAGAGCATGTCTCTGTCATCAATTACAGGAGATTTTGCCACAACAAAGCTGATCAGATAAAAATACAGCAGAAGTTTGCTCTCCTCCACTGAACACGTCGAGCGGCGCTCCCTGCTGTGAAGCTGCATGAATAAACTGATTTCCAGGATTCTCCGAGTCGCCGCAGAGCTCAGATTAGACCTGTTTATTCACACGCTGCCGTTTCCTTCCTCCTTTACTGTAACACAGAGGCACTGATTTGTGCCAACATTAGCTACGTGTATTAAATCAGCTCCAGCAGTGCTATCATTCTTAATTATTGATGAGCCATTATCTCAGCCAATTACCTGAAAAGCTGATAATATGATTGGATTTCTGACTCAGGGTAAATGTATTTATATTCTACATGGGTAACGGGTGATGTGACATTAACAGACGTGTTAGCGGAGGTAAGTAGGGATGTTGGAACTATATTCTGTGAATTGGTGCTGTCTCCTTCATCCGACACACATTACAGACTTTACTATTTGCGCTGTTCTTTCGTGGTGACCCACCTGAGACAGGCTATTAATAGACCTGGAAAGTAAGATTTAGATGTTGATAAAGTATCTTAAACAAGGTGCCAATAAAAATTGTTAATAATAAGTCAAATTTTATTTGGGTCCATATTAACAATCTCAATTAGCCCCTCTGCCCTTAACCTTCGACTAGAGTGAGGAAAAACAACCAAAAAATTAAACAGGAAAAAACACAGAAACCTCAGAGATTCCTCTCCCAGGATGGACAGAAGTGCAAAAGATGCTACGAGTAGCAGAGCACAAAAATAAAATAACAATATTTACAACATTAATAAGAAAAGCAAGCGTCTAACATAAATGAAGAGGTGTATCAATGTTTAAAATATTTGTACATAAGGAAACGTCCGACCAAGATGAAGGGAACAATCTCCTTGTGTTCATATTCCATGATCAGCTGCCAACACGATCACCGTCCACCATCCAGGTCACAATCCACGATCTATCATCACGATCATGATGTGGCCACAGCAGCGATCCTGGATCTGCAACCAGTAGAGCACGAGGACTCCATCAGAGGTCAAGTCAGTGAAATGTATTGATGCAACATTAATGTGGTGAAGAGGAGAGTTTGCCTCTCCTTTTAAGAGAAACGTTTTGGTGGCATGTATGGTTTGTAAAGTCTCCATGTGTTGTAGCTCTCTCTCAATGATACAGATATTAGCACGCTCTAATAAAACTACAAACAAGACCAATGTAGAACTGATACCTGATACAACTGCCTTACTCGAGGTTGATCTCAGTTCCCTCTGTAGCTGTGGGAAAGACTGTGGATACTTACTGTCTCTGCCTGTAGTTTAAGAGATAACTTGGACTCGGATACCTTCATATCTGCCGTACTTGATAAGTCTTGAACTTCATTTATTATGGTCTTAAAAAAAGGATGTGGAAAATACAACTGTTTGTTCACCATGTTCACCATAGCCGCTGTGTGTTTACAGCTTGTTCCAGTGTGACTCCTCAAGGGGCACACAAGAACAAACAAACAAAAATATGAATGCAGCTTGCTTTAAATAATTTACTGTGTACAGAAAACTCAGCATATCCAGTAGACTTAAACTGACTGTACATATTATGCACTTAGCAATATTGTGTGT
Source organism: Hippoglossus hippoglossus (assembly GCF_009819705.1). Taxonomy (NCBI): domain Eukaryota; kingdom Metazoa; phylum Chordata; class Actinopteri; order Pleuronectiformes; family Pleuronectidae; genus Hippoglossus; species Hippoglossus hippoglossus. The sequence goes on along the minus strand of NC_047155.1, from coordinate 24,052,646 downwards.
ACTGTTATTAGAATACCACCATGCATATTTCTGTTTTTGAAGAAATCTGGAGATGTGCCTTTGCATAATCATATCTTTACTGTACTTTCTGTTTTTTTTTACAGTTATTTCATATTCTTATAGCAACATACTATTGATTGAGCACCTTTTGTATAATTTCACAAAGTATTATGGGTATGTGGAGGTCTCGGGACACAAAAGCCAAATCTTGTCAAAAAGATTTCAAGTGTAGACCTCAGAAACAGGCCTCAGTGGACTATGAGTGACAAGCCTGAATAAAGAAGTAAATGTAGTGAAAACAAAAACAATTGTTGATGTATCTTTTTATTTCAATTTATATATTCTGTCAAACATACAGTGTGTCAGTGAGTATGTGTCAGTATGGGAGACTGAGACATTTAAGACGTGTGACAGTAGATGTAACGAAAACACCAAGATACACATTTAGAACTAAGTTGCTGCTCGGTGTGAGCAGCGGTTGCCGTTTCCTCGCAGCCCCACTGACTCTCAGTGAAAGATGTGTAAAATTGGATAAAGATTGGATCTGACAAATTGAGCAGTCGAGGTTGAAAGAACGGCTTTCCGTCAAGTTCTGCTGATTAGATTTGTAGCCGTTGTGGACGGCTGCTAAATGACTTCACTATGTTCCCAGTGGAGCTGTTGATTGCCACGAGAAAAGTGACTTACATATGTTAGTGCTCATCCAATTAAACAAATAGCACCAGGAAGGTATTTATAAAGAGGTGCATCTGTCTTATCAGCCTTAAACTGCATCCTCTGTCAGCCTTACATAAATAAAGTTCAGGTTTAAGTTACTGTTAAAATTCTTTTCCTTTGAGCGGTTGGCTTCACTTACATGTAAGTGTTACTTACATCAATAAGCGTGAAACAGCCTGGCACTTATCTATAATCAAGGTGTTTAGAAGCATGTTGTGGACTCATCCTCATTAAGGCTAATTTATAGTCTACATTAGATAAGTGTACAGATACGGTGGGGGGGGGGGCAGTTTTGCCAGTAGTTCAAGCAGACGATCATAGGACATGAGGAAGAAATTTCAACAATAGCGTCACTTTTTTAGGAAAACTACAGGTCTCTATATGATGTTAGATCACCTGGGCACAGCGACAAACAGATGCTTTAGCCTCTTTCTTAAAACGTACATTATCACAACCTCCTCCACCATCGCCATATTTGTTGTTGTCAGAAACCTTTGACTCTGCGCTGCCCTCTAGTGGATGTGCTCCTTACAGCCATGCCAACGTGGAGGACACATTGAAGTACATGGGCAGTGGCGGTTACACAGTAGGAAACAAACGTATTTCTTTTCATACGTAAAGATGCATTAATGAACCTTTAGATGAACTGAGCGGAAGTCACTGGTAAACTAGATCAGCTTGAGGAGGATCAATGGAGTCATGAGGTTCAGTGACTGAGGCAGAGGGAGCTGAGGACCGGGAAGCACACACCCTGTCTCAGACAGACAGCAGGGGGTCCCCCATCACCAGCACCACACTGTGGCTCCTGCTGTGTAAGAGGTTCTTAATGAGAAATGGGTGGAGGGGTTGCTGCCTTGAGCTGATCGGGGTTGTCTGGGTACAGAACTGAATTGAAACAACAGTGAATTTCAGCTAAATTAGCAACAACAACACTATAGCACACAAGGTGCGGTTTGAGGTGGAGTGTTGAAATGTTGCCATGAGAACATCTGCACACTTGTTGCATCTCCATTAATATGATTGGACGTTATCTCGCTCTCACAGCCATGCAGTTGAGCCAGTGATTATAAAGCATGGATGAAACAGCTGATGCTAATAACTGAATGAAACTGCAACACCACAGAGCTCCAAGTTAAACCATGATACAGTATGCTAACTGTGACAGGCTAAGCTAATGGTTAGCTTTAAACCATGATCATGATTTCATTCCAAATCAGGTTTTATGAAACCAGCATTTCATCAGTGTCCACTTGGAATCAATAAAATAATATTACATTTGCTGAACTTTGGATTACTTGGAACACTGGTGCACATTTGACACTGGAATATCATATTGAACTTTATTCTTCTTTATTCTTGTTTTGAGACTAAAGAGAGTAAAATGCTGTCATATTCACTCTATATTTACAAAAACACAACTAGCATGGGAAAAAAACAAGCTCAGATGCGAATTCCACACAGAAGATAAAATCACAGACATCAGCACACAGGGAAATTCTGTTATGCATTTTTTTCACAAATAAAATGCACAACAGAAAACTACATGATGATGCAATTATAATGAAAGTGATTAAAATACTTTAAAATTATAGACAACTTAAAACGTTCACTTTATAATAGTACATCTTGCATTCAAGTTCAATACACACTAACTGGGGCACCTTAATGGAGCGGGGGGTTAGGTTTCCAAGGGCCCTGCGCTGTCAGGAGGCCCTCACACAATGTTATCATTTTTGAAAGTTAAGTACATGAAATAAACTTGGGGTTTGTTTCTCAAATTATGACAAAATGATCAGGATAGCCTTTATATGTCACCTCTCTCTCTGTTCTTTGCATGGTTTCATCTTGCGTAGACACACAGAATCAAGATGCTTGCTTTCCAGTAGGTGCACTTCAAGCAGAACAGGTGAACTGTCTGTAGATTTGACATGTCGTCGTCGGAGAAGTCAGTATATGAAAAATGAAAAGCAAGGCAACAGGAAGCTGAAAGGGAGAAAAATGGGCCGACTGTTAGACACAAAGAAAGGTACGGACCTTCCTTTAGTGCCCGTTATTATATTATTAGATACATTATTCCATAGGGCTCAAACTTCTAGCCGCGCCCCTGCACACCAACAAAAGACCAGTAATGATAAAAGACCACAAATAACATAATACATCAGCAATCAGTACAGGCCACAGTAACACAAAAAGGGTAAACTTGGCAAAATCAATAAAGCAAAACAACAAATCTCCTATCTGATTCTCTGGCTCGTTAATTTTCATTGTTCATTATCCAATGCCCTTGATTGTAACAATTAACAGCTGTTGCTGCACAAAGAAAACCAGTTTATCATGAGAGTTGGGTAATGGTAAATGTACATTTCAACTGAAATAGACATAGCAGTTATTAGACAATAAAATAGATAAAGTAGAGCAGATCTACAAGCACTGATAGGAAGTCAGCATTGCAGTAGTTTATAGCAACATTATTTGGTTTCCTGGTATAATTTCCTTCATGAATACTCTAATTGTTCCGTCATGCTGTGATTCCACCCTCCTGCAGCACTGCCTGCATGAATATTGATGAGACCAGCAGTTTTCTTACCTTTTTCATGCTCTAACCTGCCTCAGGTCCAGAGGCAGGTGTAGTGCGGCTTCCTGTTGGGATCCCCTTCGGATGAGTAAAACAGAGCGCTTTCTGTCTTTTGGTGGAGCCATCGGGGATACAAGCTAAATTACACGTGGGCCAGAGATCACAGTGAATTATTTAGTGCTTCCTGCCCTGTGCCCTGCTGCACATCTCGGGATTGCATCGCAGGGGGAGCAGAGTCAGGCCAGGACATGCCTTCAAGCTCTTATTACAACCTCGTATTCCTGAGGCAGCCATCATAGCAATCGATACAGTCTGTCCCCTGCAGGGTTTAACTGGACTTAAAAAGCAATACAGGGAGGAGGACTTGTGTAAAAAAAGATGTCCATTAAAAACATTTCAATAGTTGTAATACAAAGCACTTTCTTCATTTTTAGCTAAGAACAGGTGATAAAGTAATTGTTTGCCTGCTGTTTACACCCTAACAGTCAGATTAGCCATTTAAAGCACGCAATTGAATTATTTCCTCCAAGCGATCCATTGCATTTTATAGATCAGTGGACAACAGCCCCCTCCCCTCTCTCCATGACACTGACACAGATACATTGTGGAAGTGATTGGATTGTCGGATGTGGCTAAATTGCCTTGGCTGTGAGTGTTGTGGCTCCGGAGCAGAGCTGGAGGACGGCCGCTGAGGGAGGGAGATAAGGGACAATGGCACCTGATGAAGATGATGGCTTAAGGGGGAAGTCTTGGGATGGAGCAGAACATATAATGTTTGTCTTCTCAAAACCACGGCTAATCCGATTACTGTCTCCATTCTCTGTGGGATGTCTTTTGAGTTGGGTGCAATAACAGATCCCAGACCTACGTGACTCAGGCTCAGGGCTTGGTTTTGATGCCTGTATGATTTGCGTCGAAGGACTTTGGCTAATAACTTATTTTCGCTGCTGCCTCTGAAGAAATGGAAGTGAACAACACATGATGTTTTCATTTGCAGAGAATAGGAAGTAGTTTGTTCACTGTACCTGTGACATCAGGTCATAAAGGTTAAATAAGAAATAAACAGGTATTACCAAACTTAAAATGCTTTTAGACAGTGTTCCAAGTGTTAGACTAATGCAATGCATCCCCACCCTATTGCAAGACTGACGACAATGACATTGGACTATTCTGCTAATGTTTTGTAACTGTTTATTTACAACCTCAGTCCATTTTCAGCAGTGCCTGTATTCATTAATTTATACACATGAATTATTTTACCCAATACACATGCGAGGACTCTGGTTCATGCAGATTTGAGCCCATGATGCATATAAACAGAAATTAAATCACCAAGATGAGGCAATCTCAAAGATGCACTTTGTTAAAGTTGCTTTAAATATTATCTTTATATCAACAGTGGATCAAATGACTATGTGTAATGTGAATTAGGTTTAAGTAGAGTCTACAGTTTCAGTAGTTTGTTTTAGAGCTGAAATGAGATTGATTATTAGATTCACATTAATAAATTGACCAATAACACAACTCCAAATAAATACTTGTGTTGCTGCATGTTTGCTAGATGTGGCATCTGCCTGCAGACATGCTCACCACATCTTCAATGGTATACAAGTGTGTAATAAATATAATATTATTATAGATATTCTTGCACTCTGCTCATTATGTCTTTCTCTTTACATTGACATGATTGACACAGTAAAGATGAGAATGTGAGCGCACCACAAAAGGACCATGTGGCTTCCTTGTGATCTTTATTTTCACGTAACTTTTTTATACCTTTGAAATAATCTGTCAGATTCCCAACATAAAAGATGCCATATCCTCGAGCAGTGGCTTCAACTCCTCTCTGCCTCAGCAAACACTGCAAACCTTGAGAAAAGTGACAACGCAGACACAATAAAGCAACAGCACTGTGATTTCAGTTCCAAGGAGCTGACGGTTTGATTTGTGCGCTCTGCTTCCTTTGACTGTCTGTCAGGGAAGTAAACCTTTCTCTGACAATAGCTCACATTGTGTTGAAAGTGCAATGTTCTTTTTTGATCACTAAATTGTGCAGAGAGCATCCACACGCCTCCTGTAAAGTTAGCAAAACATTTATTAGAACAAAATAAAACAGAATAGGAAAGTCGTGCATTGACTGACTTTAAAGCGATTGAGGAAGAGTTTTTAATGCTGTCTTAAGTTTGCAGCTTAAACTAAATGAGTCACAGAGGGTAAGAAGAGAGCAGGACACAGTGTGTGTGTATCACTTCTAATTATAGAAAGGTCGGTGTTTCATTTTCACTTTTTTTCACATCTCTGCATAGAAACTCATTCTCAACACCTATTTATAACGAAGCTTGTTTCTGCTGCTGACGTATTTATCATTCAGCTATAATTCAAAGTCAAATCCACACTAGTGCACAAAGATTTCAAAGCAACACAGTTAAATCTCATTAGACCTATTAACGACCCAGCAGCCGGCAAGAGAAGAACACCTCCAACATGGATCACATCTGCTGACTGTATTCATCATCATTCATCTGATTATGAGGGTATCCGCTCTTCTTCCACTGTGAATAAAGGAATCGGACAGAGGACATTAACTGACTTGGTAAAGAACATCTGTTAGAGACCCTGTAATAAAACCTCACATTTCAAATTCACATTCCTCAAATATCTTGTAAAACTAAAAAGAGGTTCATGTCACAGTGTCCTTTCTATAAAGAGAAATGTCTTTTCTTTAGTTTAGGCAGAGAAGAATGACAGGTTTAGGTAGAGATGATGGTTTTGGTTCATCTATTAACTTGGTTGGGTTTGAGTTCAAACATAACAACCAGAGAAGGAGCTATAAGGGGCACAGGCACGTCAATATCATCATAAACAACCGAAATAACTATGTGTTTTTTATAGTTCAAACAGCCTGACCCCAAAGAACACCGATGCGTACACTATGTATACAGGTCATTGAAAATACATAATCATGTACATTTTATGTTTACCCAGTTGTCCTCATTAAATAAGAGAGTGAAAGAAAAAAAATGAAGTTAACCATTTATTTAGAGACATTAGACATTGAATGGGGTCAAATCAACCCCTAGGATAATAGGAGGATTAAATTATTATTAAGTCTTATAAAACCCATGTTCAGTTTAAGGGAATTTAAGTGATATTAAATGTTTTAAAAAACTAAAAAGTGAAACAAAAAGATAAGAATAAAGAAAAAATGGACCAAGGAAGGGGAGAGGGGAAAAAGAAGTGAAAAAAGTCAGAATAAGGCTTTAACCCAATTTCATAAAATGGAATAGATTTAATTATTAATAAAAAGAAAAGTTAATTAATATAAGTAAAAAAAAATACATGAATAAAAAGCTCACCATGAATGGGACCTTTGGGATCGTAGTCATGATTAAACATTGATGAAACCCACCCTGAGAGATGTTGATAGGAAATAAGAAGTATTTCATTGGATCACCTGACTTCACCAACCTCTTTCTTCTGGTCATTTTGTGGTTCTGTTAATCTCTGTTTATGCTCAAAGGACATGAGTCATAATCCCTGCACTCACCAGAGGGCCCACTCACTTGAACACTACATATGGCGTTAATGGGCATTTGATTAAATGACTAACGTTGTTGGTGTTTACTTCATTAGGGCACCAAGAGTATGAGCAATGTGCCCTGGAGCTGATTAGTAATCTGCAACAGGATTTCAGACGAGACAAACAGACTGGACATTGGTTCGTCAGCCCAGAAAAGTGAGGTCATGACCAATGAGAGCACAGACCAGTACTTGGAGCTGCTTGGATTATTATGCATGATGATTGGTTGATTGATTTAACCTGAAACAACCTTCTCATGTCTGAATCCTGTGGACAGCCACCTCACTCATTTGTAAAGGACAAAACTGCATCTTTCAGGAAGCCCGAGGGGATAAAAGTTTCATACTCAAAACATTTAGAAGTTTATTGGCTGTAAGGACCTGTACCAGGAATAATGATTGTTATCAAACATGCATATTTTTATTTATTTATTTAGAATTAGATGACAAGATTGACTTAATCTCATCAGAGCAGCAGCCTGTTAGATTAGCTCAGTAAAATGACAATCAACTCAAAGGTTCCCTAAGGAACATGTTAAAGGGAGTTTAAGTTGTAGTTTGTTTAATCTGTATGAAAACAAAGTGTGCAGTGTACTGATACCTTCACTCAGAAGCCCGTACAGTATTTGCCAAATACTGTGTGTGTAAGCACTCACACACACATGTAACACACCTGCAGGTATATGCAGTAAAACCCATCTCTTTTTGTGATGCCCCAGCTGACAGCTTATCCAATTACGGCTGCAGAAACACTGGTTACAAGGGAGTCAACTCTGAAATTGCCTGGTGTGATTCAATGTGGCCCACACGACGTGCAAAATTGACAGTGTGATTTCTGACTGGGCTCCCAGCAGAGAGAGCAGAGAGATTACCTCCCCAGGATCCTGCTGTTTCACAAGCCGGGGCTCTGTGCCAGAGCAGGCAGGTGAATATTGGAGGGGGTTTGCTCTTCCAGCAGAAATCTGTAGTAAAAAGCCTCTTAAAAGCAGAGGGAGTGATCCTTGAATGAATGTCACTTAGTATTATGAATGACTGTAAACTGAAGCCTTCAGTCAAACGTGGTTGGTAAAAACACAAATGAAAGGTTAAATATTTCATGCGTATTAAAGCTAAAGTAAGATTTGAATTCTCCGAACTGGACTTGACGATGGAAATAAAAACTATGCAGCTTTGTGCAGATTCTTATTTCTGAGAGGATAAAACCTTCTCTGGACATGTTTGTGGAAACAGTGTCCGATGGTGTGTTCAGGCTGAAAGTGCAGGTAAAAACTGATGCATCAGCCATGTGTACAGGAGTGTGACAGTTTTTTGTGTTCGGCTCAGCCTCCGTCTGAACTCAGAACTCACCAGTTCTTTCTCTTCAGGCTCTCTCCCTTTTCCCCTGATTTCTGCCTTTCCTCCAATTTTTATTTTTTGTTTATGGAGCAGATACATAAAATCTCCGGGCAAATATTTATCTGAAGTGGGTGAAGCTATTCATCCCACTAATGAGTGGAAGCTCCCTGTATAAGGTAATACCTGTGTTTACTTATATTGTATTAGTGTTCAATAATCATTTCTCACTATCTAGTTCTAAGATGTAAGCATTGTCAACTTTTCAGATTTTACAGTGAAAAGTGGAAGCTCTCTCTTTTTAGCAAAGTCACATAACCTCCACAGAGTTTTGGTGCCCTCTTTGACACATATTGCAGGAATAAATTACAGTCCCCATGTGGTCAGAATGAAAAATGTATTCCTCCTCTGGAACATTAGTATAGACGGCGCTATGATCGCAGATTAATAAATAATGGATTGATGAATAATTTCCTCTTCTTGGAAATTACACTTTTGACCAGATAAGAAAAAGAAAAAAGAGAAAAAAAACAAAAGATACATGTTTTGCTAAAATCATTGAACAATTAACAGTCTTGTGTTACGATATGCTTGTTAAAGATCTATAGTGTTTGTTAGTGTGTTATTAATAATTTTTAGTGAATCAAAAGACATATAAATAGATAAATTAGTAATAGATATATCTAGTAAAAACATAGAGGGTACCTAAAATTCCTCTTCTTGTCTTTCTGCTAAGGAATCAGATTATTATGAAATGATGATGGTAAACTGGTGGATAATAATTCAGCAGCACATGTTCTCCGAGCTTCTCTAAAATGCATGAGTAGCTGCTCTAGCAGGCTGAGACTCCTGTCTTCTTTGGTATCAAATGGAGAATGTGTTTTTCTGTGAAGTTATTTTTTCATTCTTTATTTTTTTTTTTGCCTTTGTCAAAGTCGCTGTTGCCGTGCAGAATATTCATCAGTTTGCCTCAAAATGATGGCCCTTTTGATGTGCCTGACGCTTACACTGATTCACCGCGAAGACGCTCCTCTCATTAGAGAGTCTTTAAACTCACAGCCTCAAAACGCATTAGGCGAGCAGGGCAGGCCCTGGTGACGCAACCTCACACAGCTACTGTATGAGTGCACCTACTGTGTTCATGAGAAGAGCTATTTATCCCCACACACCCATAACACATGAGGAAGTGCGCACGGGAACTTGTTTTGCTCCCGTCCCGTCTGTTTACCCTCGCAAGGTCGGGAGAGTCAGACATGCATATTGACGATGGAGGTGATAGAGTTGGATCTGCCCCTGAGCAAGTGATAATCAATGCATGGAGGAAAACAAATTAGCTTGACAAGGTGTGTGGCAGTTCAAGGCAATCAAAGCACGAGCATGCACACGCCCTCCACACTTGACCCCCTGAAACAATCTCCACAAACACGAGGGTCATTCGAAGAAACTGCGGTATCTGCAGGTTAGTGTTGTTTTCGTCGGGCAAACATGGAAAACAAAGTCCCCATTAATGTTCCAGCTTGCAAAGTCAATAATGCATGGTGCCGGGTAAATAATGGATCACACACCTCATATAGTTTCAGTTCTTCTCTGTGCTGAATAATTGAGATGGGAATTGTTACCTTCTGGGGAACCCTGACGAGCACGCTTCCCCCACAGAGATGTTTTACATTTCCAAGTGCCAGTTACAACACGGAGCCCAGGGTTTGGGATTAAAGGGCGCCTCCCATCTGAACACAGCTACATCACTGCTGCCGCAGCAACAGCAGCTCTGACATAATCTGAGAATCAGAGCGGGTCGAATAAGGTAACGCCACATGAGCGGCTGACACCACATAGCACATCATTTACCCACTGGTAATAATGTTTATCATATTATCATTATGCAGCTGAATTTTCCCCCTCACATTTGATTTTATTGAACATTTACTCCACATATTGATTACTGTATAACTACTTATATGAAATTAAGATGACTAACAAATTAGATCAAAAATGAACAAGGCACTTGAAACTACATGAACCCCCAGATGATCAAACTCTGATACTGCAGTGGTTTATTTTCTTGGTGTAGTTTCCTGCTGTGTGCTTTGTAATGAGTGCCGGCTACATTCTTCTGCTTTGTGAGCGTCTCTATTGTGGAAGATTCTGCATCTTCTCTAGATGCAGGGTATTAATTAGCTCACCCAAATACATTTCCCACAGTTGGGAACTTTAGTTTTTATTCCTCTCTGTTGTGATGTGAGAAAAACACGTCCTACATGAGCAGAACTTATTGTGTTTCCTTAGGTGCAGTTTTTTGTGTACTGTATTGTTTCAGCTAAGGGTAGGAAAACTATTTGTTAGAACCATATTATACATTAATGTGTCTAGTCTCCTATGGGCCTTGTCATCGTCCACCTGTCCACCAGATATCCCCCAACCTGCTTGTTCCTGCAGACCTGTCCCTCCTCATCCAGCCATACCTGTGCTTCATCAATATATGTACTGAGCTCTTTGCTTGTGACCAGTGGCTGTGCCCAAATTCACTCACTACTCACTACAGTCCACTATAGTGACTTTGCCAATTTATGGTCCGAATGTTTGATGAGAATTTTGATCTCCTTTATAGTGGACTCAGCAGCTGTGTCCCAATTCAAGGGGGGTTTACACAGCCCACGAAGCCCGCCCCCTTCGTAAAGGCTGAACTGAAACGAGACGGACTGGTCTACAGAGGTTTTCACCAGCCTGGCCCGCCCTCATTGCTGTTGCCTGGCAACAGAGCTGAAGTTGGACACTACCAGAAAGTTTGAATACCCCTTGGTTTTTTAAATATGTGTACCATTGCTGTTTAGTTGAGTTGAAGTGTGATACTCAAGCATTATACATCTCGTTGCTTGCCGATGCGACAACCTCTTTGAAAAACATTACATCACTAAAGCGCGATGAGTCCTAAGGATCCACCCATTGGAGGCGTTGTAGAAGTGCATGATGGGAATTCCCCCAGCAGTCTAGGCCTATAGCAGCAAATAACAAGGGGCAAACAACAAATTCTTAGGATAAGCAAAACCAACAACATGATATTTATATGATCTCTATATGATATATATATATATTATATATATATGATCTCCATATGATCTCTTTGTGATCTCTTTGTGATCTCTATGTGATCTCTATGTGATCTCTATATGATCTCTATGTGATCTCTTTGTGATCTCTATGTGATCTCTATGTGATCTCTATATGATCTCTATATGATCTCTTTGTGATCTCTATATGATCTCTATATGATCTCTTTGTGATCTCTATGTGATCTCTATGTGATCTCTATATGATCTCTTTGTGATCTCTTTGTGATCTCTATGTGATCTCTATATGATCTCTATATGATCTCTATATGATCTCTCTGTGATCTCTATGTGATCTCTATATGATCTCTATGTGATCTCTATGTGATCTCTATATGATCTCTATGTGATCTCTATGTGATACAAGAAATTTGTTTCTTGATTCTTGTTGTTCTGGGTTTGTACCCTCATGGTTGAATGCACTTATTGTAAGTCGCTTTGGATAAAATGAAAGCTAAATGAAATGTAATCTCTATGTGATCTCTATGTGATCTCTGTAAGATATCCATATGATATCTATATGATATCTATATGATCTCATATGAGCTCCATATGATCTGTATACAAAATAAAAGGTCAAGAAAAACCCAACAGTTCCCAATGTATAAAGATCATTGCAATAGTCGGGACGGGAAAGGCGTTTATGAGCTTTTCTATGTCAGGGAGAGAGAGTAGGGAGGAGTGAATGAGTGAGTGATATTAGACACAACCATTATCTAGGGTGTTTTGTTGTCATCATGTTCCACCTCTTTCAGTCTATCTGCTTCCTGTCCCTGTAAAACTGCCTGTTTTCAACTAATGCCCCTGTGTCTTTCACCAGTTTCCTTCCTCTGCCCTGTTTGGATTTTAAGATGTCAGCCTCTTTACTTCTTCGTTGTCCCTTGTATTCAAACTGCTCTCTCCTCTTTTGCCCCGTACGTGAACTGTGACACTTGGTTCTGTGATGTGTTGAGATGGTCATGAATAATTGATCTGTTTCAGTCTCAAATCCTGTTGGATGTTTCTATATATAATTTGTTATTTGTGGAGATGTGAAAAATCTTTTAGAGGCTATATTCTCTGTCCCATTGTGCAAAAAGGCAACATTTCAGTCAGTGCACAAATCTCTGTGTCTCTGCTCGACTTCTTATTAATTGTGTAAATGTTGGTTATGGTCAGATTTATATATATATTTGTTTAAAACATAGTGTTGGTAATGAAGATTGGGTTGTGACTTAATTCTTCTTTAGTACTCATTGTAATCAGTTTCTGGTTTATAATTATGATAGGATTCAGTATACAGATTTATCAAATATTCTCTGATTTTATCTGAAACTAAAAGGTTACAATCCCCACCCCCCCCAAAAAAACTGAATCCCAATAAATGAGGCCTGTACCATAAAGCGAGATTACTGGGTTATCCTGCTATCTTTGGGCCTAACTCAGGTTTTCCAGTATCACAAAGCTGGCTCACTTTTACCCAGGGTGCATTACTTATGATGCACAGCTATACGTTCAATGGAGCAGGTTGACTTCCCAGGTTCAGATTCCAACAGGGTCCTGATTGGGAGAGACGAGTTATAGATGATGTAAAGAGCAATAGACATATTTATGGATCAGTCAAACTGTTCTGTTTCTGTTCACCCTCTCCATTGGTCTGAGCATCTAACAAACAAATGACAGGAGCATTAACCACTAAATTCATAATGACATTTATCGCTGCACTTCATGCAAATATGCTTCAATCTGTGTTGATTTATTTTGCTCTGTTATTCAATCAGTACAGCTCAGAGTAACAAGAGGAGTCTGTGATTGTAATTGGAAATAAAACTATTGCCGTGTGATATTTTTGATGAGATAGACCTCATTAGACATGCACTGCTTTTCTCCTCCTCTCTTCTCTGTCTCTTTACTCGGCAGCAGAAACACCTTCTGTTTCTTTTATATGCATCACATCATTATGGGTTTGTTCATCAGCAGACAAATATACTCACTGTACTTTGGGTGTAAAATATGAATAATAATAATTTCCTGAATTATTTACAGCCTTTCTTGTTATGTAATTGTACTGTTTACACTCCACCCAATGGAATGACACATTTTCAGACATGAACTCTGGAAAATGACTGAAAAATGTCATTTTCTGGAGGTTGCCTTTCACATATGAAGAAGATTGTGCAGGTCAGAAGCGTTCACAAAAAAACAGGAAATTATCTGGAACATTCAGTCGAGAAGTGGTGCCTTGGTAGAGCGTGCAGGAGGCAGGACATGATTCTGCATGGTTTTGTTCACAGCACATCGACACAGGCGTCTGTCCTTATCACCAAAAGCTCAAAAATGTCTGTCTTTTCAAGTTGACGTCTTCGTTTGCATCTTCTACGTATATAGAACCAAATTTACAACCTTATTTGCACTCTTATTGGTTAATTTGTTTTCAGTTTTGCGTCCGTCACGTGTTAGAAACACACCTACTTGCTCGTGTGAACAGTTCCTGCTGTATTATCACATGGGCTCACAGACATTTTGTAAACATTTTACAAGGGGACCGGCAGGTAAGTTCCAGAAAATATTGTAATGTGGACATTTGCGTTCTCACATACAGCCCCTCCGAAAAGATCAGGAAACCTTGAAGGACATATGGGTTGGCTGTGGGGGTACAGCGGGTTGTCCTCTAACCAGAAGGTTGCTGGTTCGATCCCACGCTTCCCCATTAATGTGTCCTTGGGAAAGATACTGAAACCCAAATTGCAGTTCTCGTAGAAAAGTGCTGCCCATAGATGCATTGTATGAATGTATGTGAATGGCAAAAACCCTCTATCACATACAGGTGCTTGCAGCTCAATAGGTAAACCCAGAGTCATGATGCCAGTGATCCAGGACAGCTGATGTTTGAATCAGTGGATCCACATTAGATTCAACATTCCTTGCGGTTCAGGCCCCTGCAGCTCTCTCCTTTTTTCCTGTGTGTGTTGCAAAAAATGCAGATGATTTTTGTCTCTGTAAGGCCTCTGTGTTGACGGACTGCAGCGTGAATGGGACATGACAAAGCGGTGTAGCTGAGTGACCACAGGGTTCAAGTTCTGGAGGATTAAAGCGCACAGGCACAGCTGCTTGTCAACGTGAGTGGGTTGTTTTTGGGGGGATTTTCTTTGTGCCCACCTCTGAATGAATGAATAAAATATGATGTGGTCTCTTTGGAGTGTGTTTCTCTGACAGTGTGATGGTTCCATAGCGGGAAGGTGCATGTGTGTGTTGTAGCACTGTGTTTTGAGATAAACGGGAGATGGAGGGGACCATGGCCAGGAAGCTGACCGGTTCTCACACAAACATTTGTACGCTCCATTCTTACATGAAATTAATTAAACTAGTGCAGTGTCTGTTCTAAACCTGCTTGTTTGTAATGTTCTCTTCTCTTGTCCTGTGTTGATGCTCTGGAGCTACTTCAGAATTATTCCTTGTCATCAGAGAGTCCACCTACAGTAGTCTGTCACTTTATATTGTTTGCGTGCAGAGCTTTTTATAAACAGTCTATGGTGCAGAGTGAAGTTAGAAAACCTTGTGTTCATCCTACCTGGTTTATCTGCAATGAAGATTTTATTGTCAATGTTTTTCATAAAATGCAACTGAATTTGCTCTAGCACAGTTTACTTGTGTGGTTTATAAATAAGTTTGAATTATCTACTGAACTGACGAAGATTGCATGTTAGCTATATCAGAGGTCTGTGAAAAAAAAATGACAATCTTCAGAGGCACGTTCACAGTTTGAAAATAAAAGCATTGTAATTCAGCTCGACATAAAGCATTACAGCAGCACAACAAACATTGTGCTTTTAATTTGAAGGCACAATGCTAAAGAGGAAGTGATTCTATGAATATTGTGACATTAACAGAGATCAGCACCCGCGATACCTGTGAATGTCTGTGTCAGTCCAATATGGTAAAATAAAATGAATCAAAGTATCAAAATGATCTGGTGGGACAGATATTTGCTGTAATTTATCCGAGGACGTAGAAGAAGACATGTTCAACTCAGTCCGCAGACTGAAGACACGCTGCCCCACTTCCACTGACTGTGTGTGAAGTCGATCAGATGAACTGACGTTTGATGTTTGTGGAAGTAATAGGTAGGTGATACTAGCTGTGAATCTTGCTGGAACCCATCTGCCCTTATTCTACAGGTACTTCAACGTCTTCCTGTTTCCTCCATCAGTCTCTAAAAGAGCAGGGGCACTGCAGTAAAATTCTTTATGGGGCCATACTTGTCTGTAATGTGATGCATTTAGCCTGGCCCAACTCCAAATGAGTGACGCTAAAAGCTTTTTATTCAGAGCCACATTTCTATTTAAAAAGGCCGAGTGTGTGTGTGTGTGTGTGTGTGTGTGTGTGTGTGTGTGTGTGTGTGTGTGTGTGTGTGTGTGTGTGTGTGTGTGTGTGTCTTTGTCATGGACTATGTTTGAGGACAATAACCAGTCGATTGGGGAAAGAAGCTGTGTCTCTCATTGGGATAAAGCACATTTTTTAGTCAGATGTTAAGGTTTGGTTTAGGTTAATGTTAGGGATAGGCTTAGGCAAGTAGTGGTTATAGTTTGGGTAAGTCTATGTAAAGTCCCCAAAAGTAACTTATTACAACATTTGTGTGTGCCACATTATCCTGATGATTCAGCAAGTGACGCAGTACAGATCATTTGTTGGCTCTCTAATCACGTTCACCTTCACATTCACAAATGCAACACCTAATTAATCACCCTGTTCTATGGTTTATGATACAATAAAATTCTTCTAAAAGGGTGTAATCTATTTTCATGGCCGCCCCGATGACCCACTGTTCCGCTGTGGGCCAGTCTGCCTGCGGACAAGATACAGTAAATCTGAATTCATTTCTCATGCACAAAAAATGTCCTTGGATCCAAAAGATTTACAGTGATAAAGCTTATTAAATGTACTGCCGCATTTTCCTCTTTCATCTCCAAAGGAGATGAAATGACGATTTAGTTTTCTCGCTCCCTGCATATGAACTGTGTTGGCCCTGTCCTGTGTTCTCCTTCAAGAAACTACATACTGTATCCTGTCACTGCCTGCATAGAAAGAGAGTTTTTATATATATTATATTCCATCAATCAGCTTTGAGATATAACACAACGCAAAGCCATCACTTTGAAAAGTGAGAACTGAGATGTAGTTGCACACAAACGTAAACACGTTGAAGTGAAAGAGGAATGATGTCAGACCTGTGAAACAGAGGAAAGAGTTTCAGGCTTTTCTAAGAAGAAGAAAGCCACTATCACACACACACACACACACACACACACACACACACACACACACACACACACACACACACACACACACACACACACACAACTTTGAAGTCTGTTGCAAGCGCTTCGTCTTTGGTGACTATACGTAGGTCAGCAAAGTGTGATTTGTCAGGGAGCAACATGCAGTCTGTCTGTCGTCTCTCTGCCACAACACAGCAAGACGTTCTGACTATAATCACCCGATCTGACACAGTGATCAAACTCATAAACAGAGAATAGTACATAATTGTAGTCTATATTTCACTGTACTGTTCAGTGAAACTTTTACTACCAGTTCACATCACATCACCATTGTGCTTTTTATTTGTAGTATTTGACATTTACTTTGCAACGAGTTTTCATACAAAATATAAATATAGGTTAGACAGTATCCAAAGTAGCACCAGTAGCACTAATAATTTATTACAGATCCTATATATTTAGATTCATTATTTCAAAATTGAATTTTAAAATTAAGAACAAAGTTGCTTAATTAATTGTATTGTGGTCATAAGAGTGACTGAGACGAGTCCTCATGAGACCAAGTTGTCTGCTGCTGTATCTGAGCGGTTCTGTGCTCAGCAGGGATCTGGACAGTTGTCAGATCTGTGTTGTACTTCATCCTCTGCAGGTGCTTGTCCAAACCTTTACTATAAACTACAACCTCTGCTTCAAAATACTTGGTTAGGAACTTTTTAAAAATCCCTCAAATCCTGTCACATCTGCGTTCTCTTAGATTCTAAGATGTCTGTCAAAGTGCTCAATTATTCTCCAAGATAAATTGATTTAACTCAATATATTAGTGATTCATCAGAATCAGAATCAGAATCAGAAGTATTTATTGCCAAGTAGGTTTACACCTACCTGGAATTTGCCTTGGTATAGGTGCATACAAGGAACATAAAACATAAAAGCACAGTAAGTACTACTTTTTTACACATGAAAAAAAAAACAAATATAAAATAAAAAGATATATATAGAAAAAAATATATAAAATAAAGTAAATGCAAAATGCAAAATCTTATATCAACATAATTTCTGTCAAATCCATTTGTCAGACCTTCAAGATTATAGATGTGTCAGAGGAATACTGACATGTTGAATCTGAATGAGCTGTTTCACATTTATTTTAAACACTTTCACTTACAGTTGCTTCTCTAACTGTAAATTGGGTGACTGGTGGGGGTGTGTTCTTTAATCTAAAAGAGAACACTTCCTGTATAAACTTCATTAGTGAGCCAAACACGAACATAAGCAGAGGTGGGAAGTGACAAAGTACAAATACTACAACACAGTACGTAGGTAGAATTTTGTAGGTATCTGTACTATACTGAAGTATTTATTTTTCTGACTTATTACTTTTACTCAAGTACATTTTGACACAAATATTTGAGCTTTCCTCACCTTACATTTTCAAAAAACAGGCTGGTTACTTTCATTTTAATGCATATCAGGGGAATTGTCCGTTGTTTTTTCTAAAATCAAGAAAGATTTCAACCAAAAATATGTATAAGACGAAGCAGAAAAGAGAGGGAGACTCAACCGTGACAAGAGCTATATAGTGTTTCAAAACATAAACACAAGGGAGTCACTGTTAACTTCGTGTGCAACTTTATTAAAATCCAAATTTTCCCATAACCCCTTGCCTCTCTAACCTGTCTCGTATTGGTCCATGAAACAGGGCTTCTTATTGTAACCTGCAAAACATATAAAATATATTTATATTTACAAATACTACTAAATGCATATGTCTGTGACAAGGAGTAACAACAAGGAAGAAAGTGAAGAATCAGCCAACATCATGGATAACATCACAACAACAAAACATTCCTCATCCCGTCTTTATTTAATGCAGAATACTTCATTTTTTTTATTTGTTATGCTCACAAATCTTTTCTTAGTTTAACCTCTGTTTTTACTACATCGTTTTTATTTCATTTGAAGTAAGAGTGGTTTAATTTAAATAGTCTTAATACAACATGACTCCCAGTTTCTTTTCAGAAAACTTTGAGTACATTTCAGAGCCTGTACTGTATAATTTTCCCCATTTTATATGAAGTACTTTTATATTTTAATTTACTTTACTATCTGCAATTGTACTTGAGAAAAACATCTGAGTACTTTTGTCCTTTCTGAACAAAGAGGATCTTTGTGTACTTTGTAATGTGTGAAAGCTGTCAGCAACGACATGTGGCTCTTGAAAAGTACATATGGATTTGTGGTGTTTAAACCCACTGGATTTGCATGGTGGAATCTGACGACATTTATTTCCCTCTTCCCAGATGTGACGCTTTAACTAGTTTTGCTCTGTAGCGAGATCGGGACCCTTGGAACGGTTACCAGCCTAGCTATTTTGTAACGGCCTATTTCAGCCTAGCACTTCCAAGGTCCTTAGTGTTCGTAGCCCTATCGTCGACTGCAGAGTGTACAAAGTCAAAGTATTTAGCCCGTTTGCTCAGAGGAGGATTCACGGTTGGAGACGCTTTAAAGGCGACAACCAAGAGAGGGATCAATTCTCAGGGTTGTCTAGGCAGAATCCGGTTACCCTTAGGTTATGACTCTACACCGACAGATAAGCTATCACTCTTAAGGAACACAGGGTTTTACAGGCTTACGGTAGCTGGAGTTGTTATACTGGGCCAGTCCTTGCACAGTCCTAGGCTTGTAAGCGTCTTACTTCCTAGTGTTTCACAATGTTCAATCCGCTACTCGTGGTGGAAGACTCCTAGTGAGTCCTTCCCATACCTCATAAAACCCAGTTAAGGTGACCACCTACCCGTGGATACTCACCCTTCAGACAGATGTCTCTGGCGTACACAAGCGTGGGTCCCAAGGAGGCAACTGGCTAGAAAGTTTTGTGACTGTTACACAATGGGTAACAGCAAATTTATTTAGAAATGCAAAAGATACAGATTGTCCTGTGCTAACAAACTCTTAAGTCGAGTTCTATCGCTTCAGTCCTTATTGGAGCACTTCGTAAAGCGATTTCAAGTTAAAAAATAAAGTCAGTTCCTCGGTGATGTTCTGATTGTGAGCTCTCCAAGTCTCGTAAGATACGAAAAGCATATGAGATGCACCGAGTGTGTGTGGTGAAAATATCACAGTGGTTATATTCTGTCTGTGGCCAGATGTCACGACCTCATATGGTCTAATGACTGTTCAATGCTCATACAACATGTGCAGGATGGAATGCAGGATGATACAGCGTACACAGAATGTAAGATAGAGTGCAGAGCAAAAGGTCAAATGCTATACTATAATTCACACAGGATGTAGGATAGCGAGCAAAGCAAGAGGACAGGACATCTTTCATGGTTAAAGCTACTTTCCAATATGCATTGCACATCTGCTTGTGGTTTTGAGAACGCACGTAAATGGAACATAGTTTCACATCTAGCTCAGCCGTTCATGCAACAGCTCTCACAGCTTGACTGACATGAAAACTGCCTCTTCAGTGTGCGCTGATTGCTCAGTGGGGATGTATTCTGCAGCAGTCCTATGAATTGTGCTCGGTCTAATTGTTAGTCATTTAGGATCCATAAAGCTGCATGTTTTCTTCTTTCAGATGTTAATGGCCCCTCAAATCCCTCAGAGTGAGCTCTATAAGAGGGATATATCTATAAGCCTGTTCAGTGATATGGCCGTGTGGTCCTCCTGACAAACTATGCACCAGTAGTAGCCACAGCGAGGGAGCTTTTAAGACACATGCTGCCTGCGTCCCTTTGCACTCATCAGCAATGAGCAGCCATCATCTCTGAGCCAAATACTGAGAGCCAGGATTTTTCTTCATTAGTGAATGTTGAGACACACAGAGCAGTTCTCAGAATACAGGACAGTGTCTCCCTGCTTGTCCCGTTCACAGTTGATGTCTCCATGAGCAGATGATCATCTTAATGACACGTTTTTAGCAGATGTCCGGTCACAAATCTGCCGACTCGTGAAGCTGTTAAATGACCCCATCTGTCGTGGATATGTATCTTTATACTCCACTTCGGTGGCTGCATTTACTTTTCTCTGTTGTTTACAGAGATAATCCCTTGGATTTGTGACCTGCTATATGATTATATTTATGTATTGTTATTTATTTATAGATTTTTCCATATAGATACAGACCCTTTCTGTCAGTTGAATTGATATTTCACTGATCTGCAGGTGGGTCAAGAAACAGATGAGATACTATAGGATAAATGTTTTGGGCACCATAAATATAATGATATTTATATGTTATTTTTATATAGATATGGACATTTTGTGTCTGCAATAAAGTTGAATTGATTGTATATTGTAAGGTGACTACACAAACACTTAAGCTGCTTTCTGACGCGCACTGAGCTCCAGAAATGTTCCTAAACGTTTCCGACATCGGCTGTCATGGATAACAAGTATCATGAAGTTGGTTTACAACTGGTCCAGTTATCTGTGGGAGAACCTACAGCTGCAAGCATGTTCATATGAAAGATTTGATTTGCTCACTGTGAATTTCCCAGAACTTTTCCTTGCTCAGAAAATGTCCAAGCATGAATACAGTGGGAAGATTTCATAAAATTCAGACCGAGCGAGTGGGCGTGTTGATGACGTTTCTAACAAGTGACAGATGCCAAACTAAAATCTCCAAAAAGAATACAAATATCTCAGGATGGAAAAAGGTGCCACACATGAACAAAACGCCAACAAAGATGTCAAC
This sequence comes from Hippoglossus hippoglossus, assembly GCF_009819705.1. Taxonomy (NCBI): domain Eukaryota; kingdom Metazoa; phylum Chordata; class Actinopteri; order Pleuronectiformes; family Pleuronectidae; genus Hippoglossus; species Hippoglossus hippoglossus. The sequence goes on along the minus strand of NC_047155.1, from coordinate 24,031,376 downwards.
TTGTGGTGGTGGTGGTGTCAATGTGCTTTAAACAAAAACACGTGATGTCCAGAGTAGAATTTATTTCATGTCCTGCCTCCTCTCCTCAGGCGTTTACCCTCACCTGAATGTTCCAGACATTTTCCTGATATCTTGAACTTGTCTGACCTCAACAATCTCCTGTTGCGTTCTTCACATGTGAAAGACGAACTCTAGAAAGTGTGTCCAAAATGTCCAAAATTGGCTTTTATGATGTCGAACATGTTTATTAGTGTCAGTTTTTTCAACCAAGCTGTAAAATAAAAAAATAACATTGCTGTGAGATAATTATGTCCAGTAATCAGCAACAGATAGTGAAATGATTTGATCTTCGGACAAGAAGAGGAACCAAATTGCATGTTTTCCTCTGAAAAGTACTAGTAACTGCCGTCATACATCAAGGTTCTCACAGTAAAATTAAGTACAGGGGAATCAGGTCCTTTAGGATTTTATGATGCATGCACTCGTGAGGTGGGTGTTCAGCTTTACAGATTGGTTTTCAGACTGTGAGAGTAGTTTTATAAATTTGCCAACGCTGATGTGAGTTTTCACCCACACACTGCACAGAAACAAAAACACCCTGGAGCCACACATTTGAAAATAATTATCCAGTGAGCTCCAAAGCACACACATCTTAAAATGTACAGCCACAAAGTAATTAGATCATAGCAGCTTATTCTTTGCATTTAGGAAGGATCTCTCCATGCAGAGACGATGGGAGTAGAAACTGTAGAGACCATATTTTACTGAAAACCTCATGGTATAGACCAGTTTATCAGTTTGAACTCTCAGCACCTCTTCTATCAGATCAGCAGGGAGGACTGTCCTGCACAGAAACACAAGTTTTACTGAGGAGGAGGAGGAGGAGGATGGAGAGAGAGAGTGAGCTGAAATGCTGCAGCAGGACAACACGAGGAGAAGATGAGAAATTCAATTTAACTCAAGACCTGGGCTGTAGTTAAAAAGTTGTATATAAAAATAAAAGTCCTGTCCTCAACAATTTTCTTTGACCTCGAGGGGAAACTTAAGGCCAAAGGAAGATGTGGAGAGTTCCAGTTAGTAAGTAAAGTTTTTCTGTCCAAAACAGAATCATATCTCATGAGTAATAATGTTTTCAATAGGCTACATTGAACCATCAACTACTCAGGAAATAACAATTAGATAAAAACAAACAAGGCTGACATTTTTACATATATAGCATGAAAGGAATACAGAAGTAGAGAAAGCAGTAATTGCATAAAAATATCGAATTGTCGCATTTTATCGGAAGGGGCCTCAAGAAGGTAAACCAACACTGTACGGTGAACATCAGCATGTTATCATTGTCCCTGTGAAGCTGGCGGGGGGTTGGTGATGCTTCTTACACGCTACAGATGAAAAAAACCCGAAAAGAAAGCAAATATCTAAGAAAAAGCGGTGCCAGACACATAGAAGACACTGACGAAGATGTCAAGAGAGTTTGTGGTGATAAGAAACAACACCGGTGTCGATGTGATGTAAACTAAATCCAAACTCTTAGTCTTATATATTCTGGTGCACATGAAATGCAATAAGGTAACTAAATATAACTTATTTCAGTAAGTGCTGCCACTTTCATGGATGCTGTCTAAAATCAAACAAATGAATAAAAAAGCCTCAAAATGTAAAATAGTCAGGTGGCAGACAGTGCTTCATATTAAAAATGGCAGCACCGGGGTAAAAATAACCACGTTCCTATATATTTCACAACCTCAGATGCACTTTAGTCACGAAGCGTTTTGATTGTCTATTTGTGTCTCCTCAGTTTGCGCTGACATCTATTTTTGGGACGGAGATGATTTTGTCTTTCTGTTCTCTGCCAGCTCGTGTCGGCTGCATCTCTGTTGCTCTGCTTTCATGAGAACTTTCAAAGCCGTCCGTGGGACACAGGGTGGAAGACATCATTTGAATTTCAAAGGCCCGACAGATCACATTGCCTCGATCAGCAGAGTAAAGGTCCTCTTGACAAGAAAGTGCCTTCAGAATTAATCATCCACGCTGAGAGTCCTCCTGGACGCTGCTTCCTCCGCCCGCAGAGCGAGCAGCCAATTTGGAGGTTGGAGAGAGCAGGTAGTCAGGTCGTCGTCAGACTTCATAAAAAGAGCAGCAGACCTCCCACCCTGCTGTAGCTGCCATCCTGACAGAGACCAAACATGTGCTTTTATGGTACGAGCAGCATGAGGTCATCTTGTTCTCATTTGCGCTCCCCGCTCACATCAGAGTATTTTAGCGTTTTTGCAAAAACACATCTCAAACTGTGTCATTTTCAGTGCACCCCGGGGAGACGTAAAATGATCCCGTGAAAACACAAAGCTGGAGCTTCTCCTGAGCTGCCGCAGACCCATGCAGCACCAGAGAAGGGCAGACGGCTCCCAGCCCTCAGTGCTATGAGCTAATTAGCCATCACTAATGTGAATCAGCTTCCATTTTTACTCTCTTTGATTTACAGGGCCCGTCCCCATTACATCTCCAAGGAGACAATTCAGTCTTGATGGACTGTTGTGGGCTCCGCGAACTAAATGATCCTATAAAATCCCATTTATGGCTGCTTAGAATCACCATTTGCTCTTGGAGGAGAGCCCGGTGTCGGGATCAGATGTCCTCATCATCCACTAGATCTTTATCTGCGGGTTTGGGCTTTGGTTCAGATGATGAGCACATGAGTAAATGTTTTGTTTTGAGCAGCTACAAACTTTCTGCTTGTGTGTGAGGGAGGGAACTTTTCAGCCCCTGTCCCACAAAAGAGCCATGACCTGCAACTCCACTTATTCCAAAGGATATTTATATGAGCAAATTCACAAAGAACTCAACTACGTGCACATGTTGCAGTGTTTCCTCTGGTCCTGTAATTAACCTGCTGCAACTGATGCTGTCACCTATCTGTCGTAGTCACCTCAGTCACATTGACACAAAGAAATTCAGAAGGCCAATGATTATTCGGATGGTTTTATTTTATATTCAACTAGTATATTTTACTTTTTGAAACTATTATGGCTAAAATATGATATTGAGAAATGTTTTTAAATTGTGTTAGATTTCTAGGAAATTATCTTGCCACCCCCTCTTGCTACCGCTGACTGCAAATAAAATATCATCTTACCACACAAAGTGTTTTAATTTCGAAACTCAAAGGAAGGACAAAACCCTGCTGCAATAAGATCCTCCTGTGCCTCCCACTGTCTCACTCATCTCTTTCTCCAGGAATTGTGTTTTTTGGATACTGTCCTCCTGTAAAAAAAGAAAAGCCCATATGTCGGTGTGTCGGTGTGTGCAAGCTGCTGATTACATACAACCCATAGTTACATTTTATTGCGACCTCCAGCAGCCGTATAGCAGTTATGACACAAGGTGAGGAGGAAGACTGGGGATGTAGAATATAGAATAACAAGGTCAGTGTTAGGAGGAGGAGGAGGAGTGGATGATTGTGGTTCGCACAATGAAGTAGTTGTGTGAAGTATAAAAAATGGAGCACAAGTTTAAATTCTGCCAGTGTTGCCATGCATGTGATGAATTGTTTTTGTAAAAATAATGTCCCTTTAATGTAATGTATGGTCAATAACAAAAAAAAAAATATGCACATGAATTTTGGATCATTTTGACATGTGTTTGAAACATCATAATGTCAAATAAAATCCTTCATTTTTACAAAATCAATCAATAACAAATGAGCTTAAACCATTCATAACATTTCTGTGGACAGAATCAGTAAGAGTAGGCCAGGAGGTGGAGCCTTCAGCTACCAGGCTCCTCTCCTGAGGAACCAGCTCCCACTCTGGGTCAGGAGGCAGACACCATCTCTACATTTCAGGTCAGACTGAAAATGTTCCTTTTTGATAAAGCCCGTAGATAGAGCTGGATCAGGTGAGTCCTGAACCATCCCTTAGTTCTGCTGCTATAGGTCTAGACTGCTTGGGGAACTCCCATCATGCACTGAGCACTTCTCCCTCTCTGTCTCTCTGCCCCCACATTTATTTTACTACATGTCACTTACTTTGTGTTTATTCCCTCCCATAGTCTCTCTCTCCCTCTCTCTCCGTGTCTCTCGGTCTCTCTCTCTCTCTCTCTCTCTCTCTGTCTCTCCCATATTCTGTAGGTATCTCAGAACTCCAGAGCTGCATGATTCCAGGTTTGACACTACAAAAGTAGTCGTAGTATCAGTAGCAGTAGTAGTAGTAGTAGTAGCTATTGTTAATAACATCATTACATCAGTATCAGTCTTATCATTTAAATTTGATCAACCAGTGACAGAGTTTGAATATATATCGGTTACACGACTCTCGTTCCTGGTCTCTCGCCTCTCCCGACCCCCTCTCTCTCTTCTCTCTCCTCTTTTTCACTCACCCCTCCCCTCTCCCCCATTTTTCTCCGCTCACCCCAACCGGTCGAGGCAGATCGACGCCCACATTGAATTTGGGTTTTACATGTTTTTTTCTTTTCACAGTGCTTGCTCATTAAGGGAACTTTTGGGTTTCTTACTATGTAAAGTGCCCTGAGATCATATATGTAATGATTTAGTGCTATAATAATTAAATTGAATTAAATTAACAGGAGCAAATGTTCTCCTTTTTTTTAAATGATTGATGGTGTGGTATTTGTGGATAATTTGTACACTGCAGTAAACTCTTTGGGACTGTGTTACACATCTGTCATTTGGAATAAACTGTTTCATTTGCTGAGGTTATCTAAAAGGTTTGTTTGCTATAATGCTGAAAGAGTAAAGTGTGTGGATGGATGGATGGATGGATGGATGGATGGATGGATGGATGGATGGATGGATGGATGGATGTCCTGTAGCCTGCATTTAAAATACACTGGCTTCATTGCAGATGGTCAGGTCATGGATGTGTTGTGAATCACAGCAGCACCGACCTCTTATACAAATTCATATTAAACCCATATTCTGCTGCACAACAGTCTGGAAATATTTTTGACACTTGATAATGTTGATCCGAACAACTTTTTTACCCCTTGCACATTAACTTCAGTGTTGTACTTAGTTCCAAAGATCGTCAGACAAGATAACATCCTGTGGAACAGCAGCTTTGAGCCTAATGAGCAGCAGCAAACAGAGGAAGCTGTTTGGACTGACATCATTTCTCTGTGTACTGTTATAAGCAGTACATCATGTTGCACACTCACTGACATCTTCAACTGTACAATTTCCCTGAATGAGTTAGTGTTAAATGTCAAATGCAGATCTGCAGAGTCTCTTTAGGTCCTCACCCACACAACTAAAAACATGCAGTAAGAAAATACATATTTAAGCCAAGGCCATGATCTGATTACAAGTTTGTCCACCCTGTGTATTACCCTACAAATATCAGAGTCTGAACTGACTTTTGTTCTTCTTTGAGAGAGACACTTTTTTCTATCTCTCTCATCATTCTCTCTTTCAATTTCTCAAGGGAGAGGAATGTGAGTTGGGGGGGGGGGGGATCCTGTCAGAGGAATCAATCTACAGGACCAGGGGATGGGAGGGATGACACAGCACCCATCGCTTACCCACGCAGCCGCGTTCTGCTCTTGATGGTGAGCGCTGCCCTGATGGGACGAGTGTGTGACATATTGGGGAAGAGGAATGATGGTGTCTCTCCATCACAGCCAAGGCCCTGTCGGCACGTATCAACCCTTTATTTCTGTTTCTAGCCTCAACTTTGTAAAATCCCATTCTCTCCAAAACATATACAGCCATCTAGGTGTTCCACCTCTGTCTCTCTCCCTCTGTCTATCCCTGGTTGTTAACGACAAAGCCGTTATTGGTGTAATCGCTTAGCACTTATAAAACCAGGCTGCCTGCTGAGCTGTGCTGGTGGGGGGTCAGGAGGAAGGAACAGCTGCTGATAATTCAGACAATGTACCTGCTATTAGGCAGACACTTCCTCTGTGCCGCTGCCCTCATCATTGCACCCTAAATCTAATTAACCGTTTAATTACAATGAACCTTTGCAACTCTCAAGGCTGAAACCATCCAACATGTGCAGCGTCCTGCACTAATCTATCAGAACAGATTATCATTTTAGAGGCATCATCGTTCAACATCTCCCCCCTGGTGACTCTGGGAGGAGAATTTCAAGAATCACAAACATTTGGACGTGACGTCACTCCCCTCTTCACATGTAAACATTGATATCTGTTGTTAAAGGGATAGTTCACCCAAAAATGAAAGTTCACTCATTATCTACTCACCACTATGCCGATGGAGGGTGAAGTGTTTGAGTCCACAAAAACACTTCTGGAGTTTAAGGGGTAAACAGTGTTGCAGCCAAATCCAACTTAAATGTCTCCAGAGCTGCGTCACAGCAGAAATTTTGGCAAAAGAAATGGTGTAAATTTACAAATTTTTAGTCGAATTTGAATGTCTGGCCTTACGAACAATTGGATGACACCACAGGAGCAATATGGAGGCATTATCTGGGTTTTTTTCTGGGGTTTTTTGCGTTGGAAATATCAGTCCCCAGTTACTTCAATTGTATTGGATTTGGCTGCAACTCTGTTTACCCCTGAAACTCCAAACTTGTTTTGTGGACTCAAACTTCACCCACCCCTCCATCGGCAAAGTGGTGAGTCGATACTGAGTGAATTTTCCTTTTTGGGTGAATATAAGAAGAGTATAAGAAGACTATAAGAAAACTAACCTGTTCATTTGTATATATTGAGTGTCTCTATTTCATGTGAGGCAACTTGCTGTTGATGTAATGCAAGTAATCCGAGAGCAGCCTTTGCCTGTGGGTGCTCCTCTGTCTATGGGCAGCAGCAGCTGAATACTAAATGCTTCCCAGAGACGGTGGCGGGCAAAAGGCCAGAAAGCAGCACGAGTAGCAGCTGTGTGTTTTTTTCTGCATCAGGCCACAAAGATCCTCAGAGCCGCTGACTTCATATCTTCCCAAATCCACCACCACCAGTACAGAGCACAGCATGTTCCTGTGTACTGCCATATCTCTTCATCATATCAGGCCACAGTCATTTATTGGCCCGTGACAAAGAGACACCTTCACAGGAATCAAACATCAGAAGAGCACCCAAGCCTAAAAATAGATTTGAAACACAGGCGGACATGTCTGAATATAGCTACTGATACTTATATCTACACAGTGTTCTTTTCATCAACAGCAACTGTGACAAAAATAAGCTTTGCGACAAAAATAAGCCTTGACAACCTCTTCTTCTCCCAATGGCAAAACATAAGATGAACAGGGAAAATTTGAAAACAAAAACCAAGAGTTACAAGTGAAATATTACTATTCTAAAGCAAAGGAGGTGAAGGTTTTCACTAAAAACTCTGGTGACTGGTTTAGTCCTGGGGTCAACTTCATCCTCCTCAATTAATATATATCGCTAATCAGATACACCATACCATTTAATGTTTCAGTTCCTGTTATTCCAGCACTTTGATGGCACTGGGTGGACAAGTCTAACCAAGAGAAGTAGAGAGTATTACAAATTCTTAGTTTTTAGTTCTTTTTCTTCCTTCACTTCTGGTATCCCTTTGGATGGATGGCGCCCCCAGCATTTGCCTTTTCTGCCTGTGCCACAACCCTGTTACCAAAAATGCTTGTCCTGTGGTGATTCTATATTGTCAGCACAAATATTGCCTTAATGTGTACCGAGCTCCGAGGTGCTACTAACATATAATACATCTCCATGTTATGCAGACTGTGAGTGTAAAGATATCTGTCGTTCATCGATATCTTCGATCTGGCCTTTGTTTCAGTGTGTGATGGCTAGAAGTAGAGATTATTGTCTCTCTCTATGCCTTTACACTTTGTCGAAGGAAAAAGTAACAAAATTATCGTGAAGGTAAAACTACAAGGCAGCAAAACAGCTAGAGTAAATAGGTAACAGACAAGCACTTTCATCATATTAATGGTAACACCAATTTTAGGTTAACTGTACAATGCATCTTATAGATTATTGACTAAGCACAGCCCAACTCTAATTTCTCACACAACAGCAGGATGGGTCTGTGATTTACAGGAATCATCAGCCATTCACACCTTGTCCCAGGACCTGAATATTTAATAGAACTGACATGGATTGTGCGATATTCTCCGTCTGATTCATTCTCCTATGTAGGCAAATGTACTCAAAGTATTCAATAGAGTAGTTCCCTGACCGGGAATCGAACCCGGGCCACGGCGGTGAGAGCGCCGGATCCTAACCACTAGACCATCAGGGACAGCTGCCTTACTCATGAAGGCTGCTCACCAGGAATTTCTGGCCATTAAAAGGAGTTGAAGTACCACCAACTACTTCTAGCGGTGGTGGCAGTGTCCAGAAACACTGTTCGTGTTACTGTGAAACTATGAATGGAAGACCACAGTTGTAATTATGAGCTTTCTGATAGGTTTCCACCACTGGCAGACATTTGTCCTCCATCTGAGTCTATTACTCAAACTTTTCACTTTGTACTACGAGTTGTACAAAAGAACTGTGCAAACATTCATGTTTCTGCACACGTTGTAACTTCTGCAGGGTTTGATCTGTGGAAGCTGTCAAATGACCCCATGGACACTCTGTAATTCACTTACTTCTTGTTTCAATGCTGAGACATCACACATACTAAACGGTAGGGCTGTGCCATATCATACCTTCCATCATAATACCGCTATAATTTTTTACGTGATAAGAAAGTGTCATATCGCGATATTAATGATATAGCGACGCAATGACGTATGACGCATTTGCGTTCCTTGGCGCACACAACGTCACAAGCCCAAACATGCCTGATAGCGAGAGCAGCGCATCAGCCTCCGATAACGATTCCCTAAAAAGGAGGTACTTCACAGTGTGGAAAAAATATGTAAGAAAACTGTTAGTGCTAAAGGTGGAAACACAAAAAACAAGTTTCACCACTTCAAGCGAAAACACACCGTTGAGTGCAACCAGGCTATGAAGGCACGCGAGCAGGAGACACGAGCAGCTGCTGATGTGCGGCCAAAAGTTAACAAACGACTCGCTGGAGCCTCGCTGGAGCCTCGGCAGTGGGGCTCTCCATATGACAAGAGCGAACTGTGGATGAGTACTGATGCGGTTACAGATCCTTGCCTGCGATGTATGAAGCATGCCGCGACAAACCAGCAGCTACACTATCGCCGGTGGAGTTTTGTTGCCTCGACCACGGACCTGTGGTCGAGCCGAACCATGAAACCATACATCACCGTGGCACTACATCGACAACGACTGGAAGCTGCACAACTCCGGCCTCGTGACTAGTTTCTATCCCGAGGATCACACGGGCGAAAATATTGCGAGTGGTTTAAGGAGGTTTACGTCTGTCACTTTTCTCCAAAAATCAAGTAAGAACAAATCCACAAATCATAATCCTCTCTATTATAACCCCCACGTCTTTTCATAATAGCAGGCAGTCCCAAAACAATTATTGTCATGGGTCATATTTCCACGGGAAATAAGTCCTGCCTTTAGTTAATAAGAATGTCCCTTTCATTTTTGTAAAGTATGTGTGATTGATTGTATTGATGTGCTTTCATTTGTCTATTGCACAGATTAGGTTATCATAAATAATAGATTCAACCTGTTTTAAACCTGATGATGGAGAGTGCAGCCACCAATGTGGGAGGAATCTGTGAGAAGAATATCTTTTTAAAATGTGTGCACCTATAGCTTTATGACAATCTGATCTGCTTAAAGATCTAAAAAGTGCCTCTGTGTGTGTGTGTGAGTGAGTGAGAAAGGGAGAGAGGGAGTGTGTGTATTTCAGAGAGGGATGGAGAGAGAGACTAACTATCTTTCTTTATCTTCAGAGAGGAGTGTGAAGGACCCCAGGATTGAGCAAACAGCACGAGTTGTAAAAAAGGTTGTGGCAGCCTTTGCTCACCGCTCGAAGCAGCAGCGGGCACTCCGGGATGCTCAAGTGGAAATAGGCCAACCTCAGCACAAACTGGTAACAGAAAGACAAAAGATGATCCAGCGGCTGTTAGAACAAGAACAGGCTGTCACACAGGTCTTGTCTGCTAACAGGTCAACCAGACACCTGGTGCTAATGATGCAAGAAGGAAAAGAGGGATGGAAAATGCCTTAATTTTGTTTACATTAATAAATGATGCTGCCTGCAAGCTGCAATCACAGATAAAATGTTCTATATGTCGTCATAAATATTGTTATGGCAAATTTCCTTGAAATATCATGATATCATTTTGAGCCTATATCGCCCACCCCTCCTAAAAGGTCTCACATAGTGTTTAAGCTTAGAAAATGGCATGGTGAATTAGAACTTTGGATGCAGCCAGTGGCTGGGTGACAGATATCAGTAAAAGTTAAAAGCAGTGAAAAGGGAAACAACCTCCAAATAGAAAGATACTGACTTGATCTAATGACTTCAAGAAGTACTTACGAGAAGACACGTGGTTTGAAGCAGGGAGTGAAAGAGGCCATCTTTGTCGACCTGATATAACCATCATGTAAAAGAGGAGGCTGTTTAAGACATCAACTTTCAGCAAGCTGAATCATTCACAGTCTCGTATAAGTGACTTTTCCACACACACACTCAAAGATGGCAGTTGCAGCCTCAGAGGTTTTGCACCTCCAGTCTGAAATTACACTCATACTCATACACTAGATGTTTTTAATGCCTTTACTTCATAGACTAAAACAAAATTTCTAAATATCAAATTTTAAGATCAGCAGCTGTTTACTTTCCAGTCGAAATACCTGCTACTTGTGTTTTGTTTCTGTTTCTATCACCTAATTTCTTTCCCAAAGAAAACATTTTCTTGTCCTCTGGGCAGCGTCGTTTCTTCATCCTCATGTGGACTGAGAGCAGACCGGCCGTACCAGTGACTCACAAAGTCATACAAGATGGGGGGAGGGAGCTGATTAGCACACTAACTTCAGTGAAAACCTGCAACACAATGCAGACATAACATAAAAACTGTTATTTATTCACGTTCTGTTGATCATTTGAATCTTTAACTGAATGTTTTAAACTAAAATACTAATAAGTACTAATACTAATAAATATTAACAGAAACAGCTCCGAGGTGCTACTAACATATAATACATCTCCATGTTATGCAGACTGTGAGTGTAAAGATATCTGTCGTATAGCAGGATGGGTCTATGACTTACAGGTCATCATCGTCATTCACACCTTAACTCAGGTGACCCCAATGCCTATATCGCCCACCCCTCCTAAAAGGTCTCACATAGTGTTTAAGCTTAGAAAATGGCATGGTGAATTGGAACTTTGGATGCAGCCAGTGGCTGGGTGACAGATATCAGTAAAAGTTAAAAGCAGTGAAAAGGAAAACAACCTCCAAATAGCAAGATACTGACTTGATCTAATGACTTAAAGAAGTACTTACGAGAAGACAGAGGGTTTGAAGCAGGGAGTGAAAGAGGCCATCTTTGTCAACCTGATATAACCATCATGTAAAAGAGGAGGCTGTTTAAGACATCGACTTTCAGCAAGCTACAATGCACTGTCTAGTTCTCTCCCCATTCAGCTCACAAACCATCTACACCCCATCTTCCGTGGACCTAACTTCTCACACAACAGCAGGATGGGTCTATGACTTACAGGTATCATCAGCCATTGACACCTTGACTCAGGACCTGAATATTTAACAGAACTGACATTGATTGTGCAATATTCTCCGTCTGATTCATTCTCAACATGATGCTCTCCTATGGAGGCAATTGTACTCAAAGTATTCAATAGATTAGTTCCCTGACCGGGAATCGAACCCGGGCCACGGCGGTGAGAGCGCCGGATCCTAACCACTAGACCATCAGGGACAGCTGCTATGTTTGTGAAGGCACCTGAACTGGAATTTCTGGCCTTTAAAAGGAGCAGGAGTTGAAGACATTTGCAGACATTTTTCCTGCAGATCTCACTTTGCTCAGCAAATCAGAATAACATTCATACTCAAATTAAATGTTTCACAGCACTCAGATGTGTGTGAATCATTCACAGTCTCGTATAAGTGACTTTTCCACACACACACTCAAAGATGGCAGTTGCAGCCTCAGAGGTTTTGCACCTCCAGTCTGAAATTACACTCATACTCATACACTAGATGTTTTTAATGCCTTTACTTCATAGACTAAAACAAAATTTCTAAATATCAAATTTTAAGATCAGCAGCTGTTTACTTTCCAGTCGAAATACCTGCTACTTGTGTTTTGTTTCTGTTTCTATCACCTAATTTCTTTCCCAAAGAAAACATTTTCTTGTCCTCTGGGCAGCGTCGTTTCTTCATCCTCATGTGGACTGAGAGCAGACCGGCCGTACCAGTGACTCACAAAGTCATACAAGATGGGGGGAGGGAGCTGATTAGCACACTAACTTCAGTGAAAACCTGCAACACAATGCAGACATAACATAAAAACTGTTATTTATTCACGTTCTGTTGATCATTTTAATCTTTAACGGAATGTTTTAAACTAAAATACTAATAAGTACTAATACTAATAAATATTAACAGAAATATTATAATACATTTTGCACTATAAACTAACAATCAGATAAATAAAATGTGACAAAAACTAAATCAGGTATCAAAATTATATCCATACAAAGAAAAGGCACACGTGTATATCAACTCATTAGCAAGGTAGTGCAGCATTTCCTCAAGGTCAGTCACACGATGAAATGTAAAATGAATGAATGTGGTGCCTCTGTGGCGTCTTCACACTGTAAATACAGTCACAACAGTTTCTGATGGAGCAAATTAGGATTCATTCATCTTAAGCAGAAACAGCATCTCTTCACATGCAGATGAGAAGGTCTTTGACATTAAAATTTAAAAAGCCGGTGTAGTCTCACATGTAGTATTCAGATTTAATAATTTATGCTATTTGGGTTGTTCATACATAGTGATTCTCTTTCAAGGTAAATAACGCTGCATCAGCACTTAGTCGTTTGCTATGGAGGGCAGTATGTGAATGGTGGAGGCAAAGAGAAGTGGAGGTTGTGAGGAGGATTCAAGTCTCGAGGGATGTTTGAGGCTTCAGGTCATACGCTGATGAAACTAGGCTTTAATATGGGTAGTCTTCTGTTGTGAAGGTAAAGTATGTGTTCAGCTATTTTATTACAAATATAAGAGTAAAAATAATATCAAAGAGTTTTTCCTAAAAATGTAGTTGTAGAAAATGATGGCTTTTGTTGAGTAATACTAACCAGATGAATTTTTCTGTGCTGAAATAAGCAGAATAATTAATTCAAAATGAGCAGGAACATTCCATTTCAGATGCAGAGAAATGTGATGGACACGTGTGTATTTTTCTCTGCTATAGTGTCATACTAAGGAATACATGAGTGTAGCATATGAAGGAAACCAGGTTACATGAAACAGTTTGTGTTTATTTCGAGAAATGTGGTGGATTTACTCACAGAGAGGAATCCTCATTCAACTCCCATGAAAGAGAAACTATCTCATAATCATGACATTTTACTCCATTGTCATATCATTAAATAACTAATTAAAACCAAACTTACCAGAAACACTTGAACAAACATCAGTGTGATGAGAATGACCTAAAATGACAGAGAGTTTTATTTGACGTCTACTTTTACCTTTAAGTTTTGTCAAAGGCCAATCCACTAACATGGAGGAGAAGGGATTTATGACCTATACTGCAACCAGTCACCAGGTGGCGATCAAGATGCTTTTGATTCACTTTTGGGAGGCAGTCATATTGTCGATCTTTACAAACAGTCTATGGCAGTGGTTCTGGGTCCATGACACACATCCAGGGGTCTGTGGAAAGTTTCCAGATTCGCCCATTAAAATAATAATGACATAGGTTTTTTTTATTCTGACATCTTTCTAAGGTCTTTCTATTGAGTTCTTCTTTCTAATAACTAGGTAGAAGAGTAAAAGCTAGGCTACGTCAAATTGTATTAACCTATCTATGGTCTATGGTCTATGTTCGTGACTGATAAGAACCAACCAGGAGCAAAAACACAGTTTTAAAACTAACACGGGGCCAGCAGCGGTGAAGACTCCAGAGTAGTGTGGACACCAGGTGTAAATGTATTGATGTGTTTAAAAGCAAAAATCTGAACGGATGTAGTTGAAACTACACACGATCCATGACACCTGTCGGTGATGTAGTAATGACTACTGCGACACACATTGTTTTTTTCCCTTGGCCACACTCACACACTCCATCTCTCCAAGGCCACCTATTGATTGACTCTATTTTGCATTTCTCCTTTAGTTGTGTGATTGTGGTGGCGTAGGCGGGAGATATTCGACATCTGTGGCTTGTCAAACACTGTGAGAGAAGGGGTGGGGGAGATGAGCTGAAGAGACTTGTCAGTCAATAACCTGGTCCTGGCCCCGAATGAAAATGAAGAGAATTGAAACATAACCTGAGCTGCTTTCAGACACACACCAAACTCTGGTTAACCTCCTGACAATCTCTGGAGGGGCTGAATGTGAGAATGCAAATGTCTGCGTGTGAGCCTCCAGACTTTCTGCGGACTTGCTCCATCCTGCCCCCTGGTAAAAACTCTGGATAATGTCCGAATGAGCTGATGTTAGAACACAGCAGGAGATTGTCCAGAGGATTCACTGTGCGTTTTGATGACGTTTTAACACCCAACAGACCCAAGAATAAAAAACAAAAAGAAAATATATCTAGATAAAAAAGCAGCGCCAGACACGTAGAAGACAAAGATGTCATGAGAGCTGATGGGGATAAGGCCAATGTCGACAAAATTGAAACATCCTGCCTCTGCCTGCTGCAGCACACCTCACCTGAACGCTGCAGAGATTTCTGTGTTGTTGTGAACGCATCTGACCCGGAGAATCTCCTGCTGCATTGCTCATGTGTAAAAGGCAAACTCCGTAGAATGTCCGGACCCAATTGGGTGGACATCCTCCGGAACGGTTATAAAGGAGGGAGGGAGCGGTCATCACAAACCAAATTCATATTCAGCATTCCTCACTTCCGTTCACTGTTGGTTTGACAGTTTGCTCATCAAATGTCTTTTAAACCGTAGTCGTACCTACAAGGTAACAATGACTTTGGATGTGTAATGAAGGACAGTCAACAGATGAGCAGCCGCTATGTGTCCTTCCCTCAGGTGAGGAGGAGCTGACAGTGATAGTATTGATTAACATTGAGCTTAGCCAGCGTGTCTCTGTGATGGAGCGATTGCTATCCTCAGTGCTAACGCAGCTCTCTTGTCTGTGTCCTTGTCATAATAACTGCTGCGTGAATGACACTGTAACACAGATGAGATGGAGGGTTCAAATATCTGATGTCAATAACAAACAATAGGTCAGTGTCATTTCTCATCTATCGATAGTAGCACCGCGTCCTATCGAGTTTTCAGATAACTGTCAGCAATATTTCTTCCTCTGCTCCAGTACAACGATTTGTGCTTTAAATAACATTTACACAATTTAACAGCCACGTGTCTTTGTAGAAGACTGATCTGACTGTGTTGAATCTTTATATGTAATCAAACACATCTTCAGTCTGGCTTTACATTACACAGTGTTATGACCATCATTTACTCTCTTTTATGCATGTTTTGAAATATTTAGCTTCCTCATTGCTTTCATTTGTCTTTGGTCTACGATCTAGATTTTATTTAATAATTTTAAAATATATTTTATTAGTTCTATGACTATATTTTTTACCTTTGACCTTATTTAATTTATTAATTAGCCTCAAACTGTTTCCCTGTCGAATTTCATACTGTTTTATGACCTGTTAAATTGTACTAACCAGTGCCACAACTGTCCCTTAAATTGCATCGAGCTGCACCCTAATTCATACACTTATAGATATTAGCTCCCTGTGCCAGTTTTCTTTCTAACGAAACCATAAATTATCCCTTGGGAAAACAGTTGAAGAAAGTAGAGAAAAAGTCTTAGATCGGCCCCTGATCCGGATCTGTGCCAAAATGTAATGACCCACACCTCATCCTTCCTTTGTGTCAACCTGTTGTTTTTGTGTAATCTTCCTAAACAAAAATAAACACCAACCAAAAAACACAGACTGGGTGAAAAACATAACCATCATGTCGGAGGTAGTGAGTTGATTGATTGATTGATTAATTCCTTCAGTGAAAGACAAACGTATGTGTTACTCTGTATAACTTTCTTTTTTTTGCTTTTTGTGTTCGAACCTGATCTTTCTGTGAAAAACTGATTTCCTCTGGATGGAGGATAATGATAATGAAGTCTGTTATCATTGTTAGATGCCTGTTTTTATAGTTAATGTTGTGGCGTTCAACAGGTTTTGTATAATATGCAGTACACCTGGGCACAGTGGTTTATGGTATAGTTAAGGTTGCCAACTTGTTTGATGTATTTGGTCCATATGGTGTTGCTTAGTGCTTTGAGTTTATTTTTTGTATGTGTGTTTGTGTGTGTGTGTGTGCACGCTTTTTCTCCAGGCTCTGCCCCCCTCCCCCCTCCTTGTCAGTGGATCCCACCTGCATCCACTCACTCCATCAGGACCTGGAGTATAAAAACCTGCTCTTTGGCTCTTCTCTGGCCATTTGACAGCTGGTGTGCTGAAGGTTTCTTCTTTTGAGATAGTGGATGATTGTTCAGTTTAGCTTTGGCCTAAACTTTAGTTACCGGTGTTTTAGTTTTGTGATCGACCTCTGCGTTCTCAGAAGCTAGTTTTAAGAGTTTATTCAATAAAATCTCAATTGCTGAGCATATTTCCCTGACTTATTTTTGCTCAGTTTTACTTTTAATGTTACTCCACTCCTGGATCTCCTCCTGGACTTCACACGAACACATCAAAGGGGACAAACCCCCTATATTAGGCCACATATGCTACGTCAAACTTTCAGCAATGTGTGCTAAGATACTAGCACTCTGACCCTAATCTACATAAGTCTAAAGAATGGAGGCATGGATGTTTGTCAGCTTTAACTGTGACTTTGGGCAGTGACAAGAGGAACTGTTACATGGTGCACAGTCTAAAATGTGATGAGAGGCTGGTGGAAACTGATGTTACACAACTTGTGTTACAGCTGTGTTAGCATCTCAAAATTACTGTAGCAACAGCTTAATTAGAGCAGTGTTTTTAATTAAATTTTTGACACATTTTCCACTGATTAAATTGGAGCCAGTAAGTGAAAAATATCAATATTCCTCTTTTGATGGTCTTATTCAATATTTTCATTATGCAGAGACACCTGAGGCCGTGGTGAGAGATGAGCTGCATGAGCCACAGTCCTGTGAGGTGTGGCGACAACAAGAGTACACACACACACACACACAGTACATTCAGACCTCCTGCTGAATGCAGACACTGAAAATCCTATTTGTCACAGAACTGTGTGGGGGCTTTAATTAATAAGGCTTGTGCTGGTAGAAAATTAGATGATTGCAATTAACAATGCAAAGTGATTCCAGGAATGAAATTGTGTTTGGGATCCCAGTATATCTGCAACTTCATTAATGGTTAGAAAAATGCACCATAGTCTGTCGCCATCATATACACTAACAGTCGACCTGTCCTTACTCAATGTTATGAGTTGATTGAGCTATTGTGAAGTAGACACATTTTCTCTCTCAGCAAGATGGAGGTGCTATCAATTCAGTCATTTGATTGCATTCCTTTGTTTCTTTGCACACAACCACACACACACACACACAATACATGCATGTACAGACACACAATGCTCAGCGTCATCTCCCTGCTCTGTTTTCTGTCTCTTTGTTCTGCTCGCCTCAGCAATGTGACTCTTCAAGGAGACGCACTCCAGCTCTCTCCACACACACAGAACTTCTCCCCCACACTCCCTGAGAGACAACCTTCTTGTTTTGCTGTGCATGACGATGGCACCGTGCCCTCCTTTCCACAGCCAAGGCTGCACCTACATGCACAGCTTGAGCAGGAACACTCCCTCCTTCCACATGGGAATCCCTCCGTTACAGTGACTAATGGGTTGTCGGTTTGTGCACTGGGAATACTGACAAACACGGTCAAAAAAGTGATGTAGTGCAGCAGTTAAATAAAGTTAAGGGTATGAATCAGGAGGGGACATTATATCCCATATGAGTGTCTCTGAGGTAATCTATGGGTCTTCATTAATCACTGTATATCTCTGGAGAACTATATAAATAATATGTACAATAACCCATATGGACATGAGTCGTATTGTGTTTGTTTCACACAGCTCTGGATATTTCTGAACTTGTCACAGGTTCAGTTACAGATTGCAGACTTCGCACCAGCTCTTGTAAGATGAGACGTGACCTAGTTATTGCAAAAGGGTTTAGTAAGTGGACCTTTAAACAACATAAACAGGTTGCACCACATATACCAATTTATATGTAGAAATTAGTTTATTTTAAATATTTCCACGAACTGGCAGGGCCACACTGGAGATCTGAGATTTTGAGAAAAAAGTCATAATATTAGAAAAAGAAAAGAAAAAAATATCAGGAACCGATGCTCGTCAAATCTTGATTACCAATCTCACTTTTTCCTTGAGAAACCCTTTGAACAACAGATACCAGCATTAACCTTACAATCAATCAAATATATCACTTTATGTTCTTGTTATATTACAACTTTATTCTTGGTAAATTACGAGCTTACTCTCGTAATATTTAGATGGCCTAAATATAATAATAACCGGGGCCCCTAATACTCTATAAAATACAAATGTAACTGCTGTGAAGCTAACTCAGATAAAGTGCAAAAGCTATGATATAAAATGTGGTTCACAAATTTGAGCTGACACTTGATAAAATGCTGTTTAAGACTGATTTAAACTGGTATTATTGAATTATTATTATCATTACTCAATTACATTTCACAAAAATAACACAGCTTACCTCACACTACAAGCTAATGCTAATAACCTTTTCCTAAATGACCTAGGCTAGGTTATCAGATTCTGCATTTTACATTCACTCAAAAGTGCAGGAGTCCTAATGTTCCTCTAAAACACATAGTTCTCCATGTATGTGGATATAAATAAAACAAAGTCAACACTGTTTGCCTCCTTTATTCTTTTGTATCGAATCTTAAATTTGAATTCAACCTGATAAGCTACTTGCTGGCTATAGCTACGACCTTAATTAAGTCCTGGATTTAGAGTAGGCGGTGAAACCCAATCCAGGTCTGTGTTGCTGCTGCGTGGTTTCCTTTAGCACTGGTTAAATGCTCATGTTTTAACATCAGCACATTACATCAGCTGCCATGTGTTGATAGATGTCATTCATCCCCCCCCTGTATCATCATGAAATGGTCATTGTTCTACCATCTTTTTTAAGGCAAAGGTCATCTCTATGGGCATCCGTGGGCAGAAGGACCTTTGAAGACGTGAAATTAAATTCCCGTCATCGTGAGACAAATAGAAGCGACCGAACAGCACTGAGACAGCCCTGTGAAAAGTTCATTTAAATTATGGATCGCATTGTCCCTGAAACAGTGTAAAGGTTAATTGAATAATTAAATGAATGTTGCTGCCTTTGCTTTTGTCAGCACGTCAGCCCAAATAATTAGAAAGTGTTTCTCTGTTTTACTTCAAGTAAATGTAGGTAAACAGGTAACATAACCAGAAATGCGTTTTGAAATATATTAAAGTATCTGTTGTTATGATTGGATGAATCTTGTCATTTGTACCAGTTATTATTCCCTCCCAACACATTTAGAACATGTATATTCTTTCTTTCAAAAATGGAAAGACAGAAAGATGGAATAAAGTAAAACTCATAAAAATGTACTCTTGTTAAGCAAAATGAACAAGTCTGAGGCCATTTGTCTGATTCTCTCAACTACAGACAAATCAAATATTGGCTGAATCTCTTGAATCCAAACTTGTTGAACACGTTCGGATGCTTGGTTCTTCCCTTGCTCTGCAGTCTTGGGATATTCTGTTTCAATGCGAAAAATTGTAAAGGTTTAGATCTTGTAATCAGCTCCATGAAATCGTACAAAGATCAGTTTGCACCATCTAGACTAATGAGTCAGTCGAGTTCATGGGTTGAATTCGAATCATTAGGAGGGCAAACTTGCCAACAATGTAGCAAATGATGCATGCAGAATCCAAATGCACACAAGCTGCTTGTGGCTATTTCTGTATGGAAGTTACTTTTTGTACCCACCATTCCTCCCTGAGAGCTGTTCTCCTTTCCGAGGCATCTGCCTCAGCTACAGAAGTGTCTTTGTGACGTTACCCTTGTTTCTCCCCCCCTTCCATCCATCATTTACAAACATGAATTGCATGTGACCAGGCAGGTGTTGGGAGAACGGAGTGGCATTCCTCCACTGTCTGAATCTCGGCCTGGACCGGTGGAGTCACGCGGCTCAGCCACTTTTCCCAGCAACGACATAAAGCCTTAACACCACGGCTCAGACTTGTCCCATTCTCTTCCATTGAGTCCCAAGGTCAGAGTCCCATAGCAAGGGTCAAGGTGATAGGCTGGCAGCCGCCTGCCTCATGCATATGGATGACAGACGCTCCATCTGCTCCGCTGCAGAATGCAAATACACAAGCTTCTTTCTCTGCTCTCTTTTTCTGCCTCAAAGGACAACCCTGCCAGACCTTACATGGCATCAGTTCCACTTGTTGGCCGCAGAGTGCCGATTTATGCTAAACCTTAATAAAAATGCAAGTCATCGCCGCAGAAAGTCCCCAAACCCAACCCCCACCACGTCTTACTCTCCTGCCTGATAAAATGTAGTCATCCCTGAAATTTAAACCTCAACCACGTAATTTGTATGCTGCTTGTGTGCTGTTGCTACATCCATTCTCAAAAAAAGACTGTAATGTATCGTTGCATATTTATGTTCTGTTTCCCATACTGTGACATATTCCAAAACTAAGTAAGATGAAGTGAAGAGCCACAAGCCAGATTCTTAATGAGCACAGTTGCTCTTTTCTCTGAGCACTGTGCTTCACACTCACAGTTGAACACATTCACACTTGGAAGTTGCCCAGTAAAAACACAGTCAGATCGGTTTTCCACTGAGTAGATACACCAATAGTTTGAGGTTAAGTGCAAGACTCAGCGGCACTTCCGAATTGTTTTTACACCACCAGTCAAAAGTTTTAAAGTTTTACAATTCCTCTATTTGCCCAGATGTTAAATACAGATAGTGTGATGTCTTAATCTATTCTGAAATTAAAACAGAAGGAGTAGAAACAGAAGATTTTGAAAAAGGATTTATAATCCAATGTTTATGACTAATTCAGGAGTCGAACACACTTGAAGTCACGTTATTTCTAAGTTCATACAAACACTGATGCAGAAGTTCCCACTAATGTGTCACACTTGTAGATTTCTTTGCTTTCACCTTCTTTCCAATTCAACCCAAAGCAGGAGGTTAAAGTCTGGAGACTGTGCTGCTCCTCCATCATGTGAAGTCTCCGACCTGGATCTGTTCTCCTGAGGCTTCGGGTCTTTATCGTACTGTAGGAACAAACCAGTCTGTCTTCCTTTTCTACTGGACTTCTTCTCACCATTGTGAGATCAACATACAGTGCTACTTCATCAGGGTTTTAAAAACCCTCACACTGCTTCTGTACAGACAGAGGGATTGTAAGTGATTAACAAACTGTAGGAATTGAATCATTTACTTCATAAGTAAATCATTCATATGATAAAGGCCTGTTCTCTATGAATATACAGTACATGATTTACCACTTACTTTTGTACGATTTAAGGATGTTCACTGGACTTAAACTCCTTAAATGTCAAGTTGTGTATACTAAAACTTTTGACTGGCAGTGTATCAGTAAAAACAATGTCCGCTGTCAAGTACCATCATAAAAATTTCAAGATAGTCCTTACTGGAGGAGAGCTTCACAAAATCACGTCTGTTGCTCCTCTAATTCTAAGAATTCTCTTTGTGGGCTAATGACAGGAATTCTAACAGAATCACATTTGGTGCTGCCAGGTTCTTTTTATTGTCCGGCAGCATGAAACAGTTGCACAGCTGCACTTTTGAACACGTTGCTGGGTGAGGTTTCTTTGCACAGAGCTGGTCAGGCAGTAGGTCCGCCACTTTGGAATGGATTGAATAATTTCAACCACTGTTGAATGGATCGGCATTAAAGTTCGTAAATCCCATGGTGATCCCCTGACTTTTCCAATAGTACCAATATCTCGACCACCAATAACTGTGTGATGATTTGCCTGATGTCACTTTTCATTTCTGGCACCACCATCAAACCAAAATCCTACTTTGGTAAACTTTGGTTTATGGCTTTTATGTAAGTATAACAGCATTCGCATTTTCATTGTGCATTGTAGCATCCTGAGATTAGCATTTAGCATTTGGTTCTTTCCAGTGAACCTTGAATGTTATTATATTAACAGACCAAACACAGGAGAACAATAAAGTGGCCTGAGGTCTTTCTGTAACAGTCTGACTTTGTCATTAAGCTACACTGTGTTTATTGGACAAAGCCAATCACCGCGACACTGGTGAGATCCCATGCTGTTAGCTGGGCTGCCACTAGGGCCTTGGATGTTTGATCCCCATGAGGTCTGCCTTTAAGCTCCTTCTGTCTGAAGTGCCAGTCATGGGAGGGAGGGGGGGGTGAACACATACACAATCCTTTTACAAATGTCACACTGATTTTTTCTTTTCTTTTAAAGAGCTGCATTGTGCTCCGCCCATAGAGGACCAGCAGGTGTAATCACCACTTTTGTCTGTAACATTTGCAGCCTGCTTAATGGCAGCAGGCGTTGGCTATTCATCCAACACAATAAGAAACCTGACACTCTGTGGTACCCAAAGTGGGCAGAGCACGATTAGCGGTCCAGTGAATAGTTGAGGATTGTTTTATTTTTTTGGTGGGTGGTGTTGATCGGGAGGCGTAAACACACTCAGTCAAGAGGAGTGATTCTTTGGCCTGAATATTTCTGTCTTGTCTTTTTGGAAAAATTGCTCATCAAAGCAGATATTTTGTAATGACCATGTCCAAGACTGAAATATATGAAATGTGCAACGGAGGAGAAAATTACAATGTAGACAAGACAAGATCAGTGAGGTCCAGGCCTCAGTAGAAACCAAATATTCTAGTTGTGAGAGTATATAAAGGCAGATAAGCAGGAAACATGTCTTTTACTTCAAGTGTAACTCTAGATGTTTTGCTGATAGTCATTTTCAAACTGACTCTATTAAAGTGACAGTGTTTAGTTCATTCACTTTGTTGGAATTGGCATAATTTCAGGCTCCCCATCCCACCCCCACCCATAACCCCCAACTGTAGCAATCCACAGACAGAAAAGAAATAACCGTGAAGTAAAGGGACAGTCAATGAGAGAAAGAAGCTGTTTCCACAAGCCTCGCCCTACTGATTGTGAGTGGTTATTATGAATCATAAGCCATTTTCAGACACGACCATGGGAAAATGTCTGTAGTTAGTCTATCACCTATAAGATGAGATCTTCTCCAGCTCCTTCTATGTCTATGACACCTTCTGTTTTTTATCCTGATATATTTGTATTCTTTTTGCTGTTTAAATTTTGCGTTTTTTTCCTGTGTTAGAAATGTCTGCAGACTTTGTTGCTATTCATATTATCTCACCTGACATCTTTGCCACTTCTTTATGAGGAAATATATCATATTATTATCACAAATGTGGGTGTCGCCCATGGACCAGGAGCCCTCTCCAGGGTGGTGAGGGGGAGAACATCAGCGCTCAGAAGAAATGGTTCATCCATTCCAACTTAAGCTTCACACCCAACCCGTATACCCTGCAGGTGCTCGGTGATCACAAGAGGATTTCCACTACTGTACGTATCAGGGGACGGGCATTAACGCAGAGAAGGAAAGGGCAGATTATCAGTCTGCCTTTGATCTGTCTTCAGGGTTCTATGTGGGAATATATGAATTTCATTGGTGGTGCTTTTTTGACATTTTCCCTCCATTAAATCCATCCATTTGAGCGAGCAGCTGACCTCTCTCTCAGGCCTGACGTGTCTTCCCTGCTCTGTGGGCGCTAGCTGGAGAGCATCCCATGGAGAGCTCATGTTTAGTTACTAGGCAGATGTTATTAATATTTAAAGAGTGTGCATGTTGTGGCGTAAATTCACTTCTTCAGTGGTGCAAAGGCAGTGTGCTCTCTTGGGACGAGATGGGGAGACTCCTCCAGATGCAGGATCGTTCCTTTGCCACAGTCACACACAGTTGACAGAGAACAGAGAAACCCTCTTATTGGATGTTTGCTTATTCATATTCTAAAGCTCCCATCCCTTATGCAGATGCAGTATGGTATGTTTTAGCTTTTGGCGCTACATAGTCTTTTTTATACGTAGGTGGGAAGACTGAATTTGTGTGAATACGTTGAGTTGCATGGATGCATATGCGTGCCTTATTGCTGGGATGCGTGACTGAAGATAGTGAAGGAAGTGAGTGAGTAATGAAACACCTCTCAAATCTGTTACATGGGGAGAAGGTTGCTACGCGGAGGTGGAAAAACAAACAGGACAAAAAAAGAACAAGTGAGAAAGTGATCAAGCTGTCTAACCACATGCTAAATCCGCCCGGCAACCATCATGGCAAACTGTGCTTGGATCCTCCCTTTAACCTTTTGTGCATTCATTTAAACCCAAGTATTATGTTGCTGGTGGAATTGTTGTGTACTGATCATGTACAAATTGTATGGGTACTTATACAAGGCAGGAGGAAAGTTGTTGATGTTGATAATTGAACACAAATAAATGCAGAAAAACTAAATGGCGTTCAGATCAGCTGTAGTTGTTGCAGATCCGTCAATATGTATTTAGTCTGTGTGAAAACTAGTTGGATGAGGACGATGCGTTGAGGAGCCTCTCTGATCGTATCTTTGAAGAGTTCCCACATAGCGATTGGCGAATGACGATCAAAACAGATTTGGCTCCCATCTGTGGATTTTGTCTTCGAGAGAATTAGTTGGCAAGAGAAAAAATCGGGCCAAAAAAATAATTTAGTGTGAACAACGCATAACAGCATATACAGAGGGTCTTTTACGATTTTGATAAGAGTAAACAATGCAAACTGAGAAACCTTTTTTAACTTTCTTCAGAAAGTTTCCCTCCTGATTGCAATCTCTTCCCTAATTTAGTC
This sequence comes from Hippoglossus hippoglossus, assembly GCF_009819705.1. Classification (NCBI taxonomy): domain Eukaryota; kingdom Metazoa; phylum Chordata; class Actinopteri; order Pleuronectiformes; family Pleuronectidae; genus Hippoglossus; species Hippoglossus hippoglossus. The sequence continues at coordinate 24,006,329 of NC_047155.1, read as the reverse complement.
AAAATATTATGGTGGAATGTGACTCGGATCTACTCATTACCTTTTGTGGTTGTGCTGCTGAGTGAGCAGGCATTACTTTTAACAATCAGTTACTCCGTTCTGACAGATTAAATGTCTCAGTATCCAAATAGGATGCTCATGTTTTAGACTTCAGGTCAGTGTGTTCTCAGTTTGGGAATCAAAACATGTCTTATTATTTGTCAATATTCCTAGTAAAAGTAAAGGTTTAATAACTTAAAACTTGGAGCTCTTGAATCCATTATCCTTTGACCATTGACCTGTATCAAGAGACAATTCCAATACGACCCATGCTATCTAACACTGCTACATCTGTCTTGGCTAGAGCTGCTCCCCATTTACCTACCTAGTTTAGCTCCAACCAAGGGAACAAATTGTCCATTGTCCATGGCCTGCAGTGTCTTTGATATCTTTTCACAAAAAAGTCAATTGTGCAGTGCCAGTCAAACATCTGGACCTGCTTGATGATAAGTTTTTGTTTGCTAAGCTTTTCATAGAAATAAATACATTAGTTTAAGCTGAGCTGTCGTTGCCAGCTGTGGTCTGTTTTTACAGAATCAGCAGCAACAACTGGTGCCGCATTTTTTACAACATAATGTAAAAAAGTGCTGAAACACTGTAATATACTCTGCTGACTGCTCTATGCTGGCCACTTCTACAACTTTACACCATCCGATCCTGATCAATATTGCCATGTATTGTTTACATGAACCATGTAAACAATACATCCCACAGTCCAAAGACATGCAGATTGGAAATAGGTCAATGGAAGACTCCCAATTTTCTGTTGGTGTGAATGTGAGCATGAATAGTTGCATGGCAATGTACTGTACTAATAGAAGCATTATAGACCATAAAAAAAACCTTATATCTGCTGTTGTTTTCATCAAGTTACCCTTCAGTCTAAGGTAGTGAGGTGCTTCCACAAAACAGGGTGTGTAAACCACAGTTCTGGGCTATAATTAGGAACGGTTCACTTAGAAGATCACTGAGTGATTTTTGGTACCATTATTAGGGGGATATATTGATAATCTAATATCTACTACAACTTCCATTATATCTTAAAGTCAAGAATCAATCTCCATCGCAGCTTGTGACGGATTATTAACAAGACATGAAAGCAAAAGTCAACAGCAACATATCTGTGATTTGCACCATCACAGCCTCAGGTAACAAATCGGTCCTTGGATCGTTCGGTGTCTCTTCCTTCTCACTAACTCATCCGTCCAATGAAAATCAAATCAAATCAGTCTGCGAGCTGCATTTTTTAACCTCTGCGTTGGTGCATTATGAAGGAGAAATCCATGCTAAGCAGAAAAGCAGACACTTGCATAAGCCCTGGGAGGATAGTTTGCCTTGCCCGGAGGAAACGGCAACATGCGCTGTGAGACTAACAGGAGATAAACAGAACAGAGAGGGGGAGAGGGAAGCAGAGCTGGGCAGCAGATAAAGAGATCACGATCTTGAGACAGATGTTTTATAAACGAATTCAGCCTCAGGAACATGCCATAACTGCTGACAGCCTATAAGGGGAAAATGCAAACACTGTGTGGGCTAAAAGTACAGAATATTTCGTACCATTTTTACTTTCGCAACTGGGTATGAATTTGGCTGGCGTGTCCCGTTTCTTTTTCCAGACCTGCATCACAATGAGTCGCGGTAAATGAGAGCTGGGATTGTGGCGCGCTGAGGCTCCAGCCAGCCAGCGTCTCCGTCTGCTCCTGCTTCCTCCGCTGCAGCTGCAGCAGCAGCATCGCTTGGCTTCTGCTCAGCTGACTGTCAGTCGTCCTGACAGCCTGACCTCCCGGAGGCTCGCCGGCCAAATGCCACGTCACATCGGGCTCAGCTTGGCCCGGGCTTGGCCCTCAATCATTTTCACACCCACATCCACCTCTAGCACCCCGCTCCCTCCCTCCGTCCACTTGACACTACCTGAAAATGAGAACCATTTGTTTGCTTATCTCTATTTATAGCCCTCTGTTTTTCGGCAGTGGGAAGACCTGCTTGGTGCTGTGGTTGGGCTAATGGAAACACCAATATTAAACAATGCAGTACCATTAATGAGTGTCCTGGGAGGCATAAGTGGTGTATTTGTTCCCTGCTAGAACCTCCACATCTGCATATTCCTATCACACAGGCTGATTTAATTGAAGTTTCTTCCTACTTCCTCCAAGTGGCTGTAAAACCGTTGTTTGATTGCACCTGGCAGTTATGAGAACAAAAAACTTTTAGTTCAGTGCAGCTCGTGAGAGATTGAAAGTGAAGTGAAACTGAGACACAAAGCGTGTCTGTTGCTGGCTGCGCTCTTTTGAAGCCTGTTATGTTAACCGAAGCTTAGCATACACAGTGTCTCATCCTGTGAGGAGATGACAAGGCCTGATAAACCACAGTGTTTACGGCACAAGTTAACAGAGGCGATCAATAGCTGCACTTGATACACTGAATACAGAGCAGCTGAAGCAAGAGTGTGGTGAATGAAAAGGAGCGTAGTGAGGATTCATGTGAAAAAAACATGTCATAGTGAACAGAGGCTTTTCAAAATAACAGAAAATAATATTTCATTATATCCTCTCACCTTGTGTGATAGTAGATCTAACAGGCCACCAGTTAATATGGATGCAGAGCAGAAAGAAGAGGATGGATACGAGGACACAGACATTGTTAGTCCACTCCTGGCCTTCACACCAGCAGGCCTGATAATCACATCATGAATAACTCTCCTCACATGAGCAAAACCAAAACACAAAGAAGTATAAACATACTGTGTGGCAGCGAGTATATGATGCCCATGAAACCCAACAGTAAACTCAAGTGAGGGTAACATTTAAGAGCGAGTGATGGTACAAGCATCACATCGGGCCATGGGTTCTTAGAAAGTGCCTGTCCATAGACTGATGCAGACGTATTCTCTGGAGATGTTACACAGGCTCTCGTCATCACGAACATAAACCTCTCAAGAGGAGCACTTCAAACGCCTTCAAGTGCTAAATGAGAAAAGGTGCTGGACCTACAGGATGTAGGTCATGGAGGATGGCTGCTATAGCCTCTTTGCGGTATACTTTGAAATTTTGTTAATTCTCAGGCAGCACCTTTGAACCACGTCTAGTACCATCCCAAAGTGTCCTTTTCCATCAACCCCTTCCTGAAAGAGCAGGCCACTGTAGTTAGTATTAATTGTTTCTCAAACTGGATGACATGGGAGCTCTGTATAACAGAGGACTATGCTAAAACATTTCACTATACAGACAATACCTGAAGTAGATGCCATATTTGTTTTGCTCTGTGCTCAGCTCAAGGATGTGGTGGATACATTCCAGCGTTATTGATCCATGTGAAACATTCTGCAGATGATGATAGGTGCTGTTTTAATCATACTTAGGTCTCAATTATATTACATTATATTAAGAATATGCCTCAAGGGACATGATAAAAGCAATGTGGTTATCATGTTTACTACATTGAAAAACAAAATGGAAATAATGTGCACTTTTAATCTGTGGTGTTGTATTGTCATACAGCCTCAGGAGAGACACTGAGCTGTCCGTGGTGCTGAGGTAGCTGCTAATACAGATAAACACTCCACTCTAAAAACATGAGTAGGCCGTGGGGCCGCTTTCAAAGACTTATTTTTGATTGGCCTTAATCTTAATTTTGTTTTTAAATAGGTCTAATAAAAATGTAATCAGTTCCCAAAATAAGAGCTGATTTATTTCAAGCTGAAAATCTCCTCCATCCTGTCCCCAGGCTCAGTCTATGCATTGAGCCACGTCTCCATGGTGACAGTCAGTGACACCTGCTGACCAGAGGTATAGAACGGCAGAAACAGAGGATAACACGGTTCATAAATGTGTTTTTTTAATACTATGGAGTGTTTTAGAGCCTGTAACCTGCTGTAAATTTATAACAATTATTTTTTTGTTTTGTATATCCTGATAAGTTATCTCTGCCACAGTGAGAGCACACAGGATCTCAGCTACAGGTCTCTGATGCACTGAGATTTGATACCACTGGAAGTCATATCCACCTTTACTGAATGAATGGGTGTGTATAGGTCCAGCTGCACACAGCCTGTTTCCACACCGTGCTTCCTCTGACAGAGCAGACCATCTGTCTTCATCTCTCTATGGATAAGAAGCTGAGAGGAGGTGTACAGATAAGAGCTTCTCCCCCAACCTGCCTCTTACCCACCCACATTCCCCCTCACCTCACCAAGGCTTTAAGTATTTGCTCCTGTTCATCCTGCACCACCCACTGGCAGATAACTGTTTCAAAATCAACACAACAAAGTGTTTAAACCGCTCCGTACACTGTGCTGTTGGATACTGTCAAGCTGTTTTGCACAGTAAAAAGCATTTTTTTGGCAAATGTGTCACGTAACAAGGACAAGCACATTTACAAATGGATGATATAGTGTTTTGTGGCAGATCTAAGTGCCTGTTTGTAATGTTCTGTTCTCTTGTCCTGTGTTAATGCTCTGGAGCTAGTTCTAACAGTTTTACAATATACCATCACTTTTTATTGTTGGTGCTGGACGTTGTGTGCAGAGGTTTTTACAAACAGATGCATTGTGAAGTTAGAAAACTTTGTGTTCATCCTACCTGGTTTATCTGCAGTGAAGATTTTAATCTTCAATGTTTTTCATAAAATGTAACAGAATTTGCTTCATTACTGTTCACATATATATAAACTTGAAGGATTTACTAAACTATGTTAGTTTTTCATATATTGCATGTCGGCTATTTCAGTAAATAAAAGCTCTGTAATTCAGCTCGATATAAATTATCGCAGAAACAAAATGAACTTTGTGCTTACCAAAGACAACTTGCCAAAGATGAAGTGATTCTGAATGTCAGTGTCAGTCCTTCTTCCACAGACTGAAAGCACATTGCCCTGCCCCCACTGACTGCTACAGGGCACTGTTCACCTGTTAATTCACATGTTATTAATATTGAAGGTATTTCGAGTCCAAACCAAATTCAGCACTGCACTTCCCTGGGACTCTAACAATACACATGTCAAGTGTGAGGTCAGTAAGTTGAAGGGCTCGCGTTCCACATACAGGTAGATGTGTGACAATTTTGCAGTGGCCAAGATTCACAAGATTTCTTAATGACTCTCTCATGTAGAGGAGTGCATTAGAACGTTGGTGCTTCAAAGTGAAGGACACTCATGTACCAATTTTATTCTAGAGAACAGTACACAGATTTCCAAGAGGGCTGCACTGAGAAAAAGCTGAAAAAACATGTTTCTGACCAAAACAAAACGATGATGGTATTAAAATGGGAGGTCCAACGGGAGGCGGATTGGAGGGGAGGACCAGGTTTTGATGCTGTTTTCCCGAAAAACAATTATTCATTCAGGGGCTCCACTTCAGTCTCCTCATATCTAATTTTTGCTTTGCTGCAGTTGCCATGCACTTTGGGGACATGGCAACAGGCCTGAGCAGCTGAGCAGTCGGATCACATTCAGCCGCCGCACGTATGGTTACAGTGGGTCCATAATCTCTTTGTCTCATCGCAACTGTGAGCAAATGGATTCTTCAAATCGCGGTAATGCTCTACTGATGTCATCGTACATGGGCACACAAATGCTAATGGGGCATTGAATGCTTTTCTGCCTGAGTGCTGGTTTATTGTGATCCCGTATTCAGCTGAATTTACTGTGTACTTAAAGATCACTGCATGCTATTACTCTGATGATGGCGTGTGCATATGTTTTCTTGTGATCATGCCGCCTTCACATCACACACGTGCAAAATGAATGCCTGGTTTGAATATTGCATTAATTAGGCATAAGGAACCTCATATAATTACATTGTGCACAAGCAACTACTTTGTTAGCCAATAAAATCCAAATGCAGTGAGGTGAGTGAGTTTGTTATGTTGAGAAAAAACTTAATCATCTACCAAGAAGCAAATTACATTTCAGAGAAAATCTACCAAGATCAAAATCCTATGCTGGTCCAGACTTCACATTGTGGATATATCAACTTTGACTTACCTATAAGTGACCTCACGCTCCCTACAGCTCAGGTAGCTCTCCAAGGAGAAAAAATTAAGCAAGGGAGATATGGTACAAATAAACATAAGCTCTGGCTTCTCAAATATTTACAATAAAGGAGCACACAAATTTAATAGTAATTAGTATTCACAAACTGCTTCACCACACATTCACAGCAGTGTTGGGTGAAGTACCTGAAAGCCACACTTGAAGTACAGATATCTTACCAGAGAAACAAAGATGTAGACTCTCACAACCACTTCCTCATTGGGTCTGTTCGGTCGCAATGTAGCCTTCGCTGTTTCGTCAGGCTCCTATCACCAAACGTTTGTTTTAAACTTAAACGTTGTAGTATGGATGTCACCTAATAGAGTATTACATGATTAAATGTCTTAAAGTATCATATTTTTTCTGTAATCTTATTCTTTTGAAATGTGTAAACCAAATGGAGCCACTTGAAGAGAAACAAGGTCTTTGCTGCCAACAGAAATTGAACATAGAGACTAGACCTACAATCCATTATAGTGTTGAAGAACCAGACAAAAATGTGGTTTAGAAGACAGATGTTCCTTTTGCTCTCAACCCTGATGAGGATTTGTCAACAAGACAATAACAGCTGCCTAGAAGTTTTAAGGATTCATCACGTTTGAGTTCCAGTTTGAGATGCTCCTGTTACCACCTCTTACTAAGAGATGTTATTGAAGGCCTGCTGGGCCATCCATAATACCACTGGCTTTGAATTGTGCCCCATACATTTCAGAGATTGCTTAAAAACTTCTGTCTTGCCCACATATTCAAAATATATGACTGATGGTGCCTAGATTTGGCTGCATCCTCCACTAAATCTATTACTGCAAAGAGTTTTGGATTAAGCTTGTTGGCACTTTCAGCTGCAGTAGTTCACGCCTGATTTATACTAAAACTACTAGAAGACTGCACACAACATAAAAATGTATATTCAATTCAATTTTATCTGCTTCATTATTGATGCCACCTCATAGATCTGATGTTATGTCTTATTCTATTATCTGTTTTATTTCTCTCTACAGCACATTTACTCAGTATACAGACCCTCTGCTCAGTATATTGTGCTCCTCTGATTTCACACATTGAGTTCAGTTTACTTGTCATGAGAAGTGCAATCAGCGCATCGTCAGGTCTTTCTCCTTAGCCCTGTGTCAGCACTGTTACAACTGGTCCGGCTGCACACATTATCATTCTGCTAAAGGGGAATGAAAACACTCTCTGACTTAATTGTATTTCTTTAACTAATCACAATCATCTTGGACGGTGAAAAGCTCATGGACACGGTGACAGCGCCCCTGCAGTGTGAGGGTGAACTTGCACTTGGGGAGACAAGATCATTGTCAATAGAAATTCACTGCAAAGAAAGTGCTACAAAAAAATGAAAACTGTAAAAGATGATACAAATCATGATACAAATCTTCAACAAAGCATCAACGTGTTAGCTCCTAGATCAGGGCCTGCTCTTGAAGGTTTTTAAAAAGAAATGATATAGGCCGGAAGCAGAGGAGGAAGATGGCAGGGTTCGATACTGACAAATTACATCTGGAGAATCTGACAGTTCCGTGGATCATCTGAGGAAATAACTCTGGTGTTGTCAAAGTTAGATATTAGCTTGGGCTTGAAACTTTAGATTAATAACAAAAAGCCTGTGCCACAAACTGGAGGTTAGGAGGTTACAAGATGTATCTTTCACAAAGATGATATTGTGTTGCGTTATAGGAAATGCAGGATCCAGCATTTTTGAACTTGTGCCAATACTAACAACTAAAAGTCAAAATATCTTGGCCTTTTTTTCTCAATAATACTTTTATCTGTTTCCTTGTAAATACCCCAACTTTATGGGAGTTCAGTGCACCTGTAAAAAGAGAAGATATAGGTCAAGCACCGCACTAAAGTCTTACACATTTGATTAATTAAAAAATATCTATCAATTCATTCTGAAATCTCAAGAACCGCGCTTCTTGGCTTGTGTGTATTGTGAAGAGCCCAGGCAAGTGCAGTGTTGAATTTGGTGCAATTAGGACACGTGATACTTCAATATTATTAAACTTTGAATAAGCAGCGCTGGGACTTGTCAGCATAAGTGACAGCGTTGATCATAACAACGGGCACGGCCGCTGATTCTCTCAGGCTTCTGCATGCTGAGTTGAGCTTCACTGAACTTTGAATAAACCGGTGAATGGCACAGACAGAACGCTGCAACCAGCATTACCACAGGCCAAGCACACAGCCAACTCCTAACGCATGTTTAGAACAGACACTTGCACTAAGAAAGTTGAGGAGGGGTCATATATGGGCTTATATCTATTATTTGATGCAAACCAAATGAGTCAAATAAGAGGAAATACGTGTTTAGAAATGGGTTCTATAGTAGAGTTATCAGTAAGGGAGGTCAAACTAGACCAAACCTCGATATATATGTGAGGGAATTTTTCACTTTAGCTCCTCACATCCCTACACATTACAGCTGCTATTTGTTTACCTTTAGGAGGACAGAGCAGTCTACGCTCTGGGACTTTCATATCTAATTCAAATGTGCCAGACGGTTGGGCTCCAACTCTCACAACTCGATTTTGGTACTCGTGCTTTAGGTTTAAGTATCCAATAGGATGGGAACACGTAGACATAGACAACATGTTGGGATGGGCGATGCAAGGTGGGGAGGGAAGGAGTTAACGGTGCTGTGTGAGAAATCTTCAGACTTGGGGCTGACAATTGCTCATGTTACTCTGTTACCATTGATATTATGCTTTTAGTCTCCTTGATGCATCACTTCTACATTGAACTCTTCTGCTTAAGAGATCAGCTGCTGACCAAGTTCTCCTTTCACCAGCTTCCAGAAAACTTCCATCACAATATCGAAAGGGATGAAATCACTTTCCCCCCACATGGAGACCTATGCTACCAGGCTACTGAACCACAATAGCCTGTACTGTATACAAATGAAGAGATCACATTGGTTGACCTAAAACTTTGCTTTTTGCAGCTTCAGTCTCACAGAGTGTCACACTGCCAGTCTACATTACCCCTAATGTTTGTGTATAGGGGGAGGATCAGAATCAGAGGGGGGATTTCTTTTTCAGCAGTAATGCCATGTGCCATCACCCCCCCAACCTTCCCCCACGCACACATCCCCCACGTCGCCCCGTGCCCCGTCGCCCTCTCCAGCCTTTGTTCTCGCCACAAGCCCCGGAGCAGATGGTGCTCTGCGCTCTGCTTGTGCCGACGGTGACAGACAGGCGCTCTCAGCCAATGGCCTGCTGGGGAATCAGCTGACTGCTCCGCACAGCGCCAGGTGTTTTGATCATTTTTCTCTTTCTCCATCCGTGGGAGGAGCAGGCGGCGGCAGGCAGAGCAGTGGGGGGGGCATCTCTGAGGCGACAGACCGGTCTGTTGGTGGTGGTGGTGGGTTGAAGCAGCAGCTACAGCAGCAGCAGCAGGTTGGAGATCTCACACCGCACCATGCCTTTTCTCCAATGCGCCCTGGGACTGATCGGATACACAGGCGGCAGATCGCTGTAAACAGAAGCCACCGGGATACATATGTGTGGTTGCGGCATCACGCCGCTTGATGAGCACTTGGCTCAATAACATTCGTTTGATCGCTTCGATTCGACGCGTGTCTGGATGAAGGAGCTGTGCGCATGGGAACATCGGACCGGAATGCCAACAAGGTGAGAGCCCCCAGGAACGGAAAGGAGAGGTTTCTATTTAAGCTGCATCTTATTCTGTGAGGAAAACACGTTTCCACGTTGTCTGATCCCTAAATTAAACCTCGTGGTAAATCGGTGTTTTGTGCACGTGCGTGTAAAACCATGCACACTTTAGATATGTTTCCATTCATAACATTTCTCTGCAAGGGCGATGCAACGAGTTTGGGATGCAGACTCACTCAAGGGCATACTCTTTTTTTTCCCTCTATATAAATGCAGTCTGGCTCAAGCTGCACTTCCAGCCTCATAGGAAATCAACATTACAGCGTCATGAAACCCGCTGTGAATCTAGAAGTGATCGTGTGTGTGTGAGCTGTGTCCAATGCGTCAAATGATGTTGCACAGAAACAAACTTTGATCTCGTTGCGGTACTCAGGGCAGCAGCAACAGCAGGAGATGCGTGCAGCGTTGTGTAAATGTGATTTGCATATTAATGTTAAAGTATGTCGGCAGATGTCTCGATTCCTTCCCTTCTAGAAGCAAAGCAAAAAAAAAAAGTGCTGGAGTCTTCCTCGGGGATGAAGACAAGGCCCTCAGTGAGAGGTGTACGCTGAGAATGGGGTTGCGTTGGCAGGGGGTCCATTGTGATTCTCTAACGCTGCTTCTGTCGCTGCAGCTGTTGCGCTTTTGTTGGTGGAGGCTGCTGACTACAGCATCACTCAACTTTAGGGGATGGAGCCGAGGAGACGGTGTAAAGGTTAAGATGATAAAAACGCGTTCATGATTTTGTTATCATGGTGTGTGATGCCGCTGCAGTGCCAGGTCAGTTTGGACTCACCGGACTCTGTTTATGGCCTCTTTAAAACCCCAAAGTGCTGAGTTAGAGCTTTTCTCTGTGGACGTCTGGGTCAAATAAGTGAGTGTTGGTTCCAAACGTAAAAGGCAAAGCCAAGTCATTTAGTGATTTAGTGACTTGTAATATGAAGACTGTTGTGGCCAAACTGCTGCTGGACATTTCATATTTAAAGAAAAACTCTTGTAATTATTATTATTATTATTACTATTATTCTTGCAAACATTGAATTGCTGGCTGCTGTGGGCAGATTTCTAAACAAGCAGAAGGCTATTACTTTTTATTATTTTCCCCCAGGGGGCATCCTGTCTCACATGGACGCAGTGTACACACACTCTCCATGACTTCAGAGGACATTACATTGACTTACATTGATTTTCAGGAGACTTATTCTAACCTTTTCCTACTTGCCTAACCCTAACCCTAACCTTAACCCAAACCCAATCCTAAACTTAAATCTAACCCTCAACCAAGTCTTCACCTCAAAATGTTATGTTTTACGTTATTGGGACTGGATTTTTGTCCCCATAAGGAAGACAAATCCCCATAATGTGACTGTGTGAAAAGGCTAAGCCCTCCACAACACACACACACACACACACACACACACACACAGCTATCTAACCTAACTTCTTGGACAGCCTAATCAAAACCTTAACCATAACCATAACGCCAACCACAATTCAGATCTGACCTGATCTTTAACCATGACCAGAAATCAAATGTTTGCCTCATTAGAACTGGACTTTGGTCCAAAGGCAACAAAAAGAGCACACACACACACACGCACACCGTATCACAATAGCCGACTAAAGAGAGTGTGTGATGCAGGTGTCTGTGCGTGTGGTGTCACGGTTGTTAGGGAGACAACAGAGCTTATGGGAGGGGGATAAATGGCTTCACCCCCCCACCCCCCCACAACATTTAGGTCCCGGGGGCATAAAGCAGGGTGCAGAGGGGGGAGTTGGGTTATTGAGCTCAAGCCTTTATTCCTATAAGAAGGACTAAGGCATCATTAACCCTGAGCTGTCTGTGGCCAACAGACACATACAGTTCAACTCACCCTGGTCTGAAGTGTGTCAGAGCCAGACGTTTGTCTAGTGGCAGATGTTAGTTTACAATATGTGCCATCATTTCGTGTGTGTGTGTGTGTGTGTGTGTGTGTGTGTGTGTGTGTGTGTGTGTGTGTGTGTGTGTGTGTGTGTGTGTGTGTGTGTGTGTGTGTGTGTGTGTGTGTGTGTGTGTGTGTGTGTGTGTGTGTGTGTGTGTGTGTGTGTGTGTGTGTGTGAAGCCTTCCGTCGTCTAATCATCTTTTCCACCCAGTCAGGTGTAGGGCATGAAAGAGGGGTTGGACCCAGCTGGATGTTTGCCTCACATATGAAAGATTCATTTAAGATAGAAGCATTAAAGCATCACATTTATGATTTTGTGAGATCAGCAGTTTGGTGAACTCTGTTATGCTGTAGTTAGTTTGAATGGCAGACTGGTTCACCTGACTGAGGTAGGAGGGAGGCTGTAGATGTTGAAATAAAAAGCAGGGGTAGGTTGGCCGATTGTTGGTGGTTTGATCCTCAGCTTCTCTCACACTGAACCCTGATGTTTTGTTTTAAACCCAAGCAGATTTGTTAAAGTGGCCCTACCAATACAATGTGGGTGCACAGAGCTAATTCATAATTGATATATATGCCCTTTTATACCCATTGCCTTTAAAGTTAGAATTGCACTTCAGTTAAGTTAGTGCACTCACATGAGACGGTTGCAAAATAGAAAAATTGGAGCAGCACAGACAAATATGTCCTGACTCTCAGTGTAGGCCAAGGAAAACACTGGATCCTACATCTCCCATGATGCAACTTGATAGCTTACATCTGTCAGTTTTTTTCATGTGTGGGGGGTGTCCCTCTCTCCAGGGCCACAGAAGATTCATGCTGAAAAGTGATGGAGTACTCCTTTAACCAGAGAGAGAAACACATTGGAACAAAATGTCAGAAAATTGTAATATAAAATATACCTCCCAGAATTCAAGGTGTCCCAGAATTGTCAGAAATATTGTTTTGTCCAATCACTCAAAGATATTCAGTTTACAACGATATAAAACAGAGATGAGATCATGAGCAGAATTTCCATCAATCAATGTACTTACCAAGTGATTGAAGACTTGAAATTTAAATGGAAATAAGTTAGACTGTGTTTCTCTGTATTGTTACTCACCCGTTGTTTTGCTTTGACAGTGGTGCAACCTTGTGTTTCACGGTCAGACCGCAGGTTTCTATTCTGGTCAGAAGACGTTTGGAGCAGCTGCTCTGCTCGACCATGAATTAGTGTGTCCTGCACAAATCTAATCAGTCAGCTTGAGGAGCTGAGGATCTCCAAACAAATGTCCGTTCAGATTTTGCCCGTGAGGGCGAACCAGTTGAAGAGCAATCAAGCTGCTGTACAATCAATGCCATGAGTGCTGCTGACGACAAAGTCAGACGCAACATGAGAAACCAGGGAGCACATACAGTGTATCTGCTCGTACACTGCTGCACTCAGACATATACGAGCAGGGAAATGTCTCGTTGTAATGTCTGTTCTTTGGAATAACTAATCCATAGACTTAGGGGGCTTTCACACCCACCTTGTTTGGGCTGCACCTTTCAGACTTTTCACCTCAGGCCACAGACCAGACCAACGAATACAAATTTAACCCAATCAAAAGATCAAACAAACCACGGTTTGATTGGTTTCCAGGGTGAAAACATTGTTTTGGATAGTCGAAATTGTGACAGCATGAACCAATAGGAGAAGAAAAATAAGCGTTTGGCAGGATTGCCTGTAGTCTTCTCCTCCAATGATATATTGGATATGTATACGTATGACATGTTTGAAGGACGAGGACGTTCCCTTTGCTGGTAGTAATACCACAATAATATTACAGTAGTAACAACATTAATGAAGTGAACCGGTTCATTCATTTTCTCTACTCAAATGAAAAGACTAATTTTACTTATTTTAGATGCATGCCCCTCTATACACAATCAATATGAAACCAGAACTAACCTGATCAAATGTAAACCATGTAAAAAGAAACTGGGTCCAGACGATGGTCCTGACTTTCACAAGTCAAAATGCCCTGATATGACACAAACAACAAGCCATATTCAGCACAGTGAAGGGAAAAGTTCTTATTCTCTCATTAGTAGGAACAAAAATTCCCTGTTTCACTGTTTCCTAGGTTCCTGTAATATTTATTTGTTCTCTATTTGTTCTAGGGTTCAGTTTGGTGCAGAGCAGGAGAGAATCAGGAATGAAAGAAAGTTGGGTTTTCACTTCTTTCATCAGATGTATCTCTCATTTCATTTAGCTCTCTTGTCACAGCCCCGCTCACTCTGGATATAAATAAAACAATCCTCCTTGTTTCCTTGTCGCTCAACTTCTGTTGTCTAATTCAGGAGTGTTTCTGTCACCTCGGTTTGGCTTTGTTCCGTTTGAGACAAGATGTGTTTGTAGGTTCCCTGGGGTTGTTTATCTCACCTGCTCCCACCTGTAATTGGCTTTCCCTCATTTCACTTTTTTCTGTTCTTTCAAACGTGTGCAAATGAATAAACTGAAAAGCTCAAGGGTAAAAGCCGAGGCCTGGGGGGGGGGGGGGGGGGGGGAAGGAGAGAGAGAGAGAGAGAGAGAGAGAGAGAGAGAGAGAGAGAGAGAGAGAGAGAGAGAGAGAGAGAGAGAGAGAGAGAGAGAGAGAGAGAGAGTCCAGTTTAAATCTCATTTTCTCATGTCACTCTCAATCCTTATCGCACTGAAGGAAGAATTTCCTTGACGATGAGCTTGAGTGTGTTCAGACAGAAATTTGACAAGTGAGCCCATAGGACTGAGAATGGTTCAGAGGGAGGCCTTATCTAGTTTTTGGAGAGATATATATGAGGACTTTCAAATTCTCCATCACACGCGCACACACATCAGCCGTGATTACTCAGAGGACTCAAAGGATTCGGAAAGTAAACTTTGAAGCATAGAAGAAAAAATATGTTTCCCCTCATCAGTACTCATCACACTTTCTACAGATCCTGTCCATGAGACAGATTTATGTTTGATCCTCCTTCCTGTGGTAAAGATTGATGGGAAACCTTGATGAGTGAAATTAGCAAAATTATTGGTATATTATCCTCTCAATAGGTTAAATGGGGCTCAACTGTCAATTAATGAGAAACGATTCATACTGTTGCACCGACTGAGGCGTCTCTGAACCGTATGACTTATGTAAATGACGTTCGTCAGGATGCCAATTAACAGGTTGCGTTTCAGTGTCGCTCTTTAATTGACGTCTCTCAAATGGAAATGACAGGGATCTAATTCCATGGCATCAGATGAAGCTGACCGTTTTCATGGCTGTCGAATGCAGTCAGAGTTGAAATGGCAGCAAATCGTTTTGGCTTGTGTCCCCTGTAGAATCATGCTATAGAGGGGTTCTCGGCCAAGAGGGCAGTCCACTGAATTAGGATCCACTGTAGTTACTGGTAATTAGGGTTTGGTACTGAAATCTGGTGCCAATCAGGTACCGGTACCTACTGGACCAAATCACCATGCCGATTTCGGGGCCTGAACTGTTATATAGTGTTACATTATTGTGAGTTTTTAAGTTAAAGTTAAGTATACTTTAAACTGGTAACAATTAATAAATAAAAATTCAACTTCCAATTTGTCTCAGCAATAAAAAAAATTGTTGTTATTGTCGGAAAAATTATCGGTTCAGGCACCGTTAAGGCACCAGAAAAAAGTATCGATTTTGCAGTGAAATCGGTAAACATCCAAACGATACCCACCCCTAGTGGTAACAATGAGACAAAACAGTGAAGGCTTAAAATATTAACATAGGCCTTTCGTGCACTGTTGGAACCCATTGAGGGGATCTGACCCCCAAGTTGTTAGATGATTATTATTCAAATATAGAACAACAGAAAAAAACATTTTTGCCTCGCCAATTAAAATGTATGTCTATGTCTTCTCTTTAATCTTTTTTTCTTGTTAGTCACTGGATAATTTTACCTCTGAACATTGCTCAAATAAAAAAAAACATCTGTTCCAGTTGTTTTACCCTCCCACACAAAGTCATCAGCTCATAACAGACACTAACACAGTATCACAAATGTATGTTGTGACATTCTCTCTCGTAGGAACTGTGCAAGGCGACATACTCTATGCAGAAGGTTGTGATTGACCGTGACACTGGGTGTCATGGTAACAGATTTCTGTGTTTTCAACCCATTTTACTTCATAGTCCAATTAGTTGACCTAATGATCCTTGTAGCGACTTCTATTACTATAAATGTATACATTAGAAATTCAAATCTTAGTAAGAGTCCATGCTCTGAGTGCTGTAGTGAGCTTTGCATACAGATTGAATGCAGCAGGTGCAGGACTCTGACACAGAGCTTAATTAACCAATGAGCAACCTAATGTCCTAATCACTGTGGGAAACATAATGAAAATTTACATAAATAAATAGTCTAAATTGTCTTTGGTGTCGCAGAGCCCTTCATGATGTGCAGCTGTTGTGCACAGTTGACAATTAAAATGCTCTTTAAGTTAATTCTGGTCAAGTATTGGTACATTAGCAGTAGTAAGTTCACCCATCATTCCTCTGATGACAACTTCCACCACCACCTTTTTTGTAATCAGGGTTGTTCTTTGCTCAGTTAACTTACACTGCAGAACCCGACAGAGAAAATGATCTGACCGAAGGTGAATTTTTTTCAGGATAATTTGTACAACATTAACATTAGGTGGCCGTTATATGGAAATAAATTTGTAGCCTTATCTGCAAGGATCGTGATCCATGTGAGTTTTATGATAAACATCTGCCTCACTTGTCAGTTCTGTATCTTTGATTAGACTCTATATAAGAAAGTCAATAACGCTCTGCAGCAGGTCGTGATAAAAGCTTTGAGATGTCGGACTTTATGTCTGAAGTTGTTGGTATTTATTTCTAGTCTCTTGTTCACAGGTTCAGAGGTGGCTGTGTTTAAAGCCTCCGGGTTTTTCCGCTTCCTGCCTTCCTGCCTTTGGTGCAGTTGATTGTCTTCCACCTGCTGTGTGTTTTACGCTTTCCTGTGGCGTCAGAATCACAATAGACCCGTGAAGCCTGTGTCAAGTGTCCCAGGCTGCCTTTTGTTGTTGTTGAAAAACCGACAGGATGTTGACACAGATTTAGTTTCAGTCCTTTAAGTGCATTTTAAAATGTTCAGCTAACCCACTTTTTTGCAATGACAACAGTGCCAGATTTTGTGCATCCAGCATTAAATGGGATCATAAACTTTTTAATCCGACATTGCACAAAGGGCGGCACAGACAAAGCTGTCAGCATTTACTGAATGAAGAGAATCTAAGATTAACCCCATTTGTGGTAAATAGAGGAGAGATGATATATCACTAAACCTGCCTTATAGTCTTGACGCAGATTATGTTGTATCAATATGTCGTTGATATGCTCCAGTGACAGTAACACATGTAAAGGCCATGTGGAGACCAGGTTCTCATGTTTTTTTTCTTTTTGCTCTAAAAACATCTACATTTTTTTTAATGGTATTAAACCTTGAAAACAGGATTCTTTTCCTTTAAATGTGGATACAATTTCTGTCCTGAAGCTGCGTTCTTGTTAGACTTTATAAAAATGTATTATCATCAATGAATACACAATTATTGTATCAGTCAAATACCTAAAAAATAACAAAATGATTAATGATGATCAGTATTTGTTTTACTTTGTTGTCAATACAGTAATGAAATCATTTAAAATATGTTAATGAGAGAGAATATGTAGTCATTGAATCACACTCAAGTGTTAAATATGCTTATTTTTCTAATGAGATTAACAAAGCATTAACGCTCTTCGAGGTCTATGCTGTATATGTTGCTTTTTAATTAAAGTGCTAAGTGACCTGTTTCTCTCCTCTGGGTTTGAGTGTAGTACATTATCCCCAGCTAATCTGCACTTCAGCATCTCCATCCACTAATCCTGGCTGGTGCAGCACTCCTCACAATATATGCTGCTTTAGCCTAAAGAAGAGATACAGTACTATCCCTGTTTCACCCATGCTCCGCCCTGTCCCATGAGAAATCCCCGGTATAGGAGGAGCAGAGATGTCTTCCTGTCCCCCTGGTGCTGTTGCCAGGCAGTTTGCATTCAGATGAATTAGTCAGCTCCCTTGTTTGAAAGCCTCTTAAGTGCTATCTTCTTAAGCTGGTGTTGACCATAAAGCTGTGTGGCAGTATAGGCTGTGGTTCCGTGGTGCTGCCGTATGGCACCGGGCTGGGTCGGATGCTTCCTTTAGTAAATAGAATTAATTGAGTAATGTGATCTCAGTGTTGCTGTAAGATACTGCACGTGCACAGGGTTGTTAAAGACGTTCTGGCAACCTAATCCAGTTAACAAGAAAAGGTGAAGAATAAAACGGTTGCATAGATACAATATGTCTTTATATGGTAGAGCTGCCGCCCCATCAAGGATGTGCCTCATCCGCACGCAGCGGCCCGGGTTCGATTCCAACATGCAGACCTTTGCTGCTTGTTTTCCCCACTCTCTCTCTCTCTGCCCCCTTTCACAGCTATCTCTCTGTCCTGTGGAAAATAAAGGCCCAAAAAAAGAAGAAAGTAATGGTTCATACTGTGATTACAAAGTCTAAAGTCACATTTCTTCTGCTCAGGTCTGAATCAGTCGATGAGTTTCTAAATTCGGGGGATTTTCCTCTTGGTTCAGTTGCTTTGCACACAGCCAAAAATCTGAGTGAACCAAAATGCATCATTGCAAACCTCAACAATCCCTTATTTATCAGATCTGTCTGGAGCTTGAGGAAGAAAGTAAATATAGGAATAGCACGTTTTCATTTGAGAGAAACATTCCTATGAAATTAAACATGTAGCTGCTGCTATTGCTACACAAGCTGCTACAGTTTGACTGCTCTGCTGCTTCCCAGAAACCAAAGCACACCTGGCAACAGTAACCGCTCATTTTAAACTTGTGGACAAGCTTTAGCACCTGTTGGCTAAGGTCAGATCAAGGTCCGGTCAGATTCCCTTCACAAACAAGCCATTTGAGTTTGTTTGGGATGGGACCTAGACCACCTCCTCTACAGGGTCTTGGTGCATCTGTTTAGAATGAGTTAGACTTCTGAGTTTGAAGGTGTGAAAACACCCAGAGTCAACAGTCATGTGATGGTTGTTCAGATAAATTCACTTAAAACAAAAAATGGGAACCTTTTGATGGTGATGGAGGACAAACAAATAGGTTTTGTCTTTTGTGGAGAGTAAATCGTTTTGAAATATTGATGTACTCCGATAGACTCCAGACTATGAGATTATTTAAAATGTACAGTGTCTTGGTTGGACCTTGTCAAAGCAGTCACCATGCCCATATGCAGGGATCTGTCATGCATTGACTAAAAGAATCCTGTTTTCCAGGGTAAATGCTTTATCCTCAAAGTGACTGGAGAAGCCTAACATGACATATGGGCCAATAATTGCCCACTGCAAGCAGCTGCCATGGCTTGATCAGAGTCTCTTGTCCTCTCACAACCCTCTCCTGAGAGTTAAAGAGTGCGTCTCAAAGTTTTGACAATCTTGCGTCTGTACTCTGTCTTCTTGGAAAAAGTCCGAGGCCCTCTGAAAACTTTTTTTCATGTTTGCCCTAAATTCAGAATGCCTAAGACGTTGCATTAAAAATTAAGACGTGCATCTTTTTTCCGCTGTCTTTGAGGCATGGCACATACCAATATCTCATAGTGTTTAATGATGTTCGGAGAAGCTAATGATCAAGTCCTTATGGGCCTGTTGGATAGATGAAAGCCCTCAATGGAATTTGATGTGTTTCCAAGTAGTTCAGCACAGTGTTTTGTGAATACATTGTAATGAGCTGAAATTGCATTTTACCAAAACTGTTGATGCTGCACATAACTGGCAGTCTCACAAGGAGAATGGAGGAAGCAGTTGTTGTTCTTAGCCAATCTGTTGTGTCTGAAGGCAATTTCTACATTTACCTGAAACATGAAAGGTTTTCTGATAATTCAGTAAGTGTTACATTTCATAAGATGGAGAGTGTACAGCAATGCTATGCACTGTGAGGCAATTAAAAGGTATTCAATCATTGTAGAGCTTTGAAAGACAAAGGTAACATGCTTATTTCATGCACAAGCACCGAAACAATATACCCACAAATCAGTGATGATCACCATCATTGTATTACATTCACTAATTAGCTCTACATTACATTACATTACATTTCATTTAGCTGACGCTTTTATCCAAAACGACTAACAATAGGTGCATTCAACCATGAGAGTACAAACCCAATACAACAAGAATCGAGTAAGCTCTAAACAACGTGTAACTGAGGCTAATGGGAATATCATTAATTTTGTAGGTATTGGATAATAATCATGGCGCACAGTGGTCATAACCACCAAATGACAGATATTGCCATCCCTAGAGCCATACCACTAGTATTGCTGAAAACATATGTATGTATGCATGTATTTATTATTAACATGGCGGCAACTGTTTTTATAGAGACTTATATGCTTTCTCTTTTTTTACAGATCATCTTGCAGCTCATAGATCGTCCTATAAAATTCTACTGTTGGCTTCAACCAATGACCAATTCACTGGACTAAAAGACCTAATCAGAACCAAGTCTGGTTGATGACTGCAACACACCCTTTCCCAAAGACATCTGACCCTCCACCTGTCCCTCCCCAGCATGGCTAGACGGAGGTTAGACTGTTTTCTTCTAGGCCAGGTGCTTGCTGGCCTGATCCTGGCATCTATAGGCCTATCCTTTGTCCAAAGCAATGACTGCCCCCAGCTATGTGTGTGCGAGATCCGACCATGGTTTACTCCCCAGTCCACCTACAGAGAAGCAATCACTGTAGACTGCAATGACCTACGTTTAACACGCATCCCTGGGAACCTCTCCAGTGAAACTCAGGTTCTCCTCCTACAGAGCAACTACATTGCCAGGACAAGTGAGGAGCTGGAGCAGCTCTTCAACCTGACTGAGCTGGACTTGTCCCAGAACAACTTCAGCAACATTCGGGATGTTGGCCTCAACAATATGACCCAGCTCACCACACTTCACCTGGAAGAGAATCAGATAAGAGAAATGCCAGATTACTGTCTGCAGGATCTCAGCAACCTACAGGAGCTCTACATCAACCACAATCAGATCAACACCATCTCTGCCAATGCCTTTTCTGGGCTCCACAACCTGCTCAGGCTTCACCTCAACTCCAACAAGCTGAAAACCATTATCAGCCAGTGGTTTGAATCTACGCCCAATCTAGAGATCCTCATGATCGGGGAGAACCCTGTTGTTGGAATAATGGAATTTAATTTTAAGCCCCTGGGAAATCTAAGAAGCTTGGTTTTGGCTGGAATGGACTTGACAGACATCCCCGGAAATGCCTTTGTGGGACTTGACAATCTTGAGAGCCTCTCTTTCTATGACAATAAATTGATCAGAGTTCCTCAGAGAGCTCTTCAGAAGTTACCTAACCTCAAGTTCTTGGATTTGAATAAAAACCCAGTGCACAAGATACAGGAAGGGGATTTCAAGAACATGCTGAGGCTGAAGGAGCTGGGAATAAACAACATGGGAGAACTGGTTTCTATTGATCGTTATGCTTTGGACAACCTTCCTGAACTCACTAAGCTGGAGGCTACAAACAACCCTAAGTTCTCCTACATCAACCATCTGGCCTTTCGTGATGTGTCTGCCTTGGAGAGTCTAATGCTCAACAACAATGCACTTAACGCCCTCTATCAGTCAACAGTGGATTCCCTCCCTAACATACGTGAGATCAGCATTCACACTAACCCTCTTCGCTGTGACTGCGTTATCCAGTGGATGAGCTCCAACAAGACCACCGTCCGCTTTATGGAACCTCTGGCCATGTTGTGTGCCACGCCAACCGAGGTCAGAGGTATGCGTGTGAGGGAGGTGCTGCAGAAGAACTTAGCAAACCAGTGCTTGCCCATGATTTCTCATGACACCTTCCCAAGCCACCTCAATTTGGACATTGGCATGACCGTGGACTTGGACTGCAGAGCCATGTCCCAGCCTGAGCCTGAAATCTACTGGGTGACTCCTATGGGGAACAAGGTAATGATGGACACCCCATCTGACAAGTACAGCCTCAGCAGTGAAGGGACATTGAGAATTTCTCAGATCCAAGTAGAAGACTCTGGCCGATACACCTGTGTGGCTCAAAACTCAGAGGGAGCTGACACAAGAGTGATAGCGATACGGGTAAATGGCACTCTTTTAGACAGCACTCAGCTCATGAAGATCTACGTCAAACAGACAGAATCCCACTCAATCCTTGTTTCCTGGAAAATAAACTCAAACGTAATGACCTCCAACCTCAAGTGGTCATCCGCCACCATGAAAATAGACAACCCACATATCACTTACACTGCCAAAGTACCTGTGGATGTCCATGAGTACAACCTTACGCATTTACAACCAGCAACTGAGTACGAAGTGTGCCTCACGGTCTCCAACATTCATCAACAAATGCAGAAGGCTTGTGTGAATGTGACGACAAAGCAAGCAGCCTTTGCTGTGGAAATATCTGACCAAGGAACCAACACTGCTCTTGCAGCTGTCATGGGAACAATGTTTGCAATCGTCAGTCTGGCCTCTCTGGGCATGTACATTGCTAAGAGGTGGAAAAGGAAAAACTATCACCATTCGCTGAAAAAATACATGCAGAAAACCTCCTCAATACCGCTAAATGAGTTATACCCTCCTCTCATCAACTTGTGGGAGGCGGACAGTGAGAAGGAAAAAGAGGGCTCCTCGGAGACCAAATCCAGCCAGGTGGACACCACACGCAGCTATTACATGTGGTGAAACCTACTAACCATCCAGTCGGAGATACAGAGACATTTTTATTTCAGGAGCACAAATACATATATACATATTTGCTTCTTTGTGAAAACGTGGACTGAGTAGTTTTTTTCTTTCTTGTTTCCACTTTTCAACGGTTCTCTCAGACTTTCTCTTTGAAGCGAAAAAAACGAACCAACGTTTTTAGATCTTAAGTTTAGCACATTGTCTTTTTACCTTTCGCTCATTTTGACACACAATATGGCAGCTTTGTTTAGCTTCCTGGACTTAGTAGTCACTGTGCTTTATTTTTAGTACTTGTTTTGATGAACACAGCATGAGCATTGTCACAGATTCAGTTTGCGTGAGCAGAGGAGAAGCTGAAATCTGACCCATTTTTGACATGTTTTCTCTGGCAGAACTGTTAGAGACTGCAATCTTTCTTTCTCTTGTAAAACAGTTTCACTGTTGACTGTTGTGCACTGAAATATATATATATACGAATTTGTCTATCAACTGGAATATAAGCTGACAAAGTAAGTTTAGACTTGATATACTGTCTATTGAATAATGTTAGCAATTCTTCTGTAATGTTGTATCAGCTATAATTTAATTTATGTACATTAAATAACAGTATGTTTGATTTAGACTTTAAGTTTGCAGAGCAACTACTGTAAACCAGCAATAGAAATATGAATGTTATAAACTAGGTAGATGTAAAGCTTTTTAAATTTCTTAAATATTTCTTTTCTTATTTTGCTAGAATATGTCTACAATCACTGGTTTTGTTGTGGTTTCCACACACAAACATGTTGTTTATTGAAAAGCAAGTTCAATAAAATCTTCTTTACTCATATTTTTTAACCATGATTTCAACACCAAGTGTTATTTTGTCAAACATACATGTTATACTGTATATTTAATGGAGGTACTTGGGAGAAACAGATATTTACAGATTAACAGCAAAGGTTTAAAAGCTTAAATTGTTCGTGCATCTCATATTAACCTTTAGCATTAACGTTTTATTATTTTTAGAAGTGATGACAGAGGCAGAGAGAGAATAAGAGATGCAGACGTCAGTGTGTTTGCCTCTGCAAAGCAATTATCAGTGAATAATTTAAATTCTTGTCCTGGCAGAATATAATTACTGTACAAGTTGCCTAAAAGTAAATACAGTACATTCGAAAACAAAGAAATTAGTCAGTCTACACCAAGACGCCGGATATTATAGTGGCTGCATTTTTGTTCAGTGTCTCTTTTTATTCTACTAAGCATAACTCTGCATCTCCACAGCTTTAGAAAGGAAGCAACACAGGGACTGTAATGCATCTGAGGCAAGATTGAAGGAGATGGTGATTATAGATAATGGACTGTTACAACAAGTACAGACTGCAGCGTTATTTAGCACCAAGCAACCCTGCTGTAGTCATTTAAATGTCTCATATTCTCTGCCTTATTGAATTTACAGCCCAGTCTATTGCTGCAAAATTAGTCATCGTGTCTGTTTGACTTTCATTTGATTTGTAACTTTTTTGCAACTGTCACTACAGTGACATTAAACAATCCCCTGTTCTTTTCTAAAGAAACTAGTGAGAAGGTAATGTGTTGAGTTACCGTCTCTGCATAGGGCCATAACTCCACCGCAATGCAAATCCAAATCTCAGTGTCTCGCTGTCTATAAAAGTGGATTTCCAGTGGGAGCCCAGAAACTCTGTTTGTTTCTGAAGTATGACTGACAGCTTTGAGCTTTGTGGTGCAATCAAACCATCTCCGTGGAGTCTCCCCTGACAACAGGCCCGCTCTCCTGTCTGCTCTCTCTGCCCCTCTTTTCCTCAATTATTGCAGGGATGGAGACAAATATTCTTCAGCGCAAAGGAAACACTGGCCAGTTCATCAGCCATTCCAAACTTTGCCTCCGTGTGTAGAAGCTGTTTTAACAGCATTATCCAGTGTTATCAGTGAGCTGTAATCAAATTAAGAGTTTTGTAAAGTAATAGATTTTGAATATGTGGGCGTTATAAGGACCTGATATCTGGGCAGAAAAGGAGAAAAATGCAAATTTGTAAATTCTATTTTTTATTTGAAGGGTAGACAGAGCCTTCCAGAGCACTTATAATACGTGTATAAACACTGAAGCCTTTTTATAGCACACTATAATGCAGATTTAACTGTTTATTCATGTATTTGTTTAATATCGTAAAAGCATCCACAATATGTAAATAAATGTAAATACATGATTGGCAATATAATACAACACATTCCTTATCACATTTTAAATGGATATATATTAATTGATAACACCATAAATATGTGTTATTTATTTGTTTATGTATTTATCATTTCCACCAAACATTTTCCATCGGCTGATGAAGGCCAGGACGTGCAGCTGATATCTCCGGACTAAATCCAGAAGTGGATCTTGAGTGAAGAGTTCTGGATATAAAACTAATCATTTCAAACCTGTCTGTGTTTTTTTCGTGGATATAAATGCTTTATAGTACGTGTAATATCATAACGTTATATAAGTTTGTGTGTTATGTGTTATCAATCATTCATGTACTTTGTTTAGACCTGCTAGTTAAATACATTAGTAAAACCCATAATAGTTGCTGAAAGCCACATTATAGTCTGTTAATAAGCTGTATGTGCATAAATTGCTTGTAAATGCTAAAGGTTGATATGTTGCCCATACACACAATATATCTGGGATAAAGTCCCTTCATTCTAATATTATCCCCCTAATGCCGATCATAACATTGATTTAACCCTCTCTCTGTCTGCTGCGTTCCTTCATGTACGGAGATGTCAGTAGATACTGCAAGAGAAATGTCAGTGAATGTCACTGCCTCTTCAGGGAGACCTGTGTGCTGCGCTGAGGATGATGGACGGAGGAGGGCAAACCAGCTGTCATCTGTCGGCATTTGTTCAACTTACACATTGAAACTGATCCTCTGCCTCTTTTTTATCTGTACCGAGCGAACAAACCTTTATACCAACTCAGCGTGCAGCCTAGTAACAGACCGGAAATCAGCTCATTGGGACAGCTATCAATGAAAGCTTTTCAAAGCGTGTGCCGGAGCCTGCACCGTGTCCCATCCCAGTGGCTTGTTTCCATGACAACCCCTCCCTCCATCCACCTGCAGGTGCTGGCAGCCAAGTGAGAGAAGTCCCCCGAGCCTGAAATACCACTGACAAGGTCAACACCCTGCAGGTGGGAAAGCACAAAAACATCATGTGCGCTTTCAAAGGTGTGGAGCGAAAAAAGCTCCGTCTTTGCAGTAAAGGTGAAGTAGAAAGGCACAGAGGGCGTCTCTGCCGGGCTCCGTTTTCCTGTGTCAGGTAAAAAGGCAGCTGAAGAGAGGAAGTGTGATGTAAGAAAAACATTTTTCTCTTCATTTCAAGGATTTAATGTGTTTAATTTTTTTTTTGTATTATCTTAACTGAGATAGGAGACGAGGTCAGCTTTCAAGCATGCAAACACTGACAAAGACCCACATTGAGTTTGGGTCGAGTAAGTTTCTCAGCTGACGTTCCACTGATGGGGTGTTGGGGTTGTGAGCTGCCTCTTGCTGCCCTCTACTCACTCACCTCCATTAATCAAAATTTAATCTTAGCCCAGAGGGCAGAAGGCAAGGCTGAGCCAGGCCCTGAAGCTGAGCAGCCACTTAAAGCCTAAAAGATTGAGTGCCTGCTTTAAACGAAGAGGATCAACTGAAAAGGCTAAATCGAAAACGCAAATGGCCATGGACACCAATATTCTGATATCAACCAGTTTAAGTCTGAATAAGACAATTCTATGTAACAGCATCTTCTGACAACCTCAATCTGATTAAGGTCATACTTGGAATAAGCAATTATCAAATTAAGACGTGGAGCATTACCACATTAGTTGCATCATGTAGACATGTATTATCATATCGTGTCTTAATTGTATAAAAATGTCTGAATGGAGTTTTCACAGCATTTTGCAACATCTTCACAAGACAGTTACCAACTGTTTGACGACTCACGTCCTGCTCCTGCATAAACCAGATGTAACAATAAAAAGAAGAAGTTGTAGCTTTTGCAAATTTAGAAGGAAAACTCCCCAAATGGTTTATGATAGCATCGTACATTACAGTGTTTCAGGTTGGGGTTTTAAAATGTAGTGGCATTGTAGCGTATAGAAGTGAGTCGTAATAAGACGATCTGTAGGTAAACAAGAATAAAATGAAATATTTTACTAGCAACTCATATAAAGACGATAATCGATAAATAACGTCTTGTCATAATAGCTCTCTCTTGATTTCAGACAGAGGCAACAAAAGAATAAAGTTTTTTAAGGACTCAGGGTGAATTTTCTCAGAAAATGCAGGGGATGTAACATTTGTGCTCCTCCTGAGTGCCTCAATGCTCCCAATCCCCTACAGCACTAACAGTACAAACACCAGCTAAAATTATTTTAGATATGGAGTTAACACCAGAGAAGAATCCCAGCGCAGCACAAACTCCACGCAAGCACAAAAAACAGTTTTATCTCATGAAGCGTGTCACTGTTTTGACCAATGCCCAGGATATTCCCTCCTGAGAATGTGAGTATGCTGACTGTCGTTGGTTTAATGACCAGTGGAGTCGTGAATTATACATCAGGTGATGAGAACATGCTGAATATTTTCACAGGTGTCTGGAGATCACTGGCTCTGGTTTTCACTTGCACTTCCAAAATAAAAGTTAATCTTTTATCTATTGCCTCTGTTATCTAATTATTAATAAGCATAATGGATGAAGTTAAAGTCTAAGTCTCACGTCTAAAAGTACGACCTGATTGAGGCGTGATCTACTAAGCAGTGATTTACGCCTCAATCAGGTTCTTGTAATGTGATGTAAATGAGAATGTACTGCCAAACAACACGTTTAATTTCCAGAGTTAGATTTAGCTGAAGAGAATATTGACAGTGTCAGTGCAGAACAACACATTGACATGTTAAGTGCTGTTGTTTA
This sequence comes from Hippoglossus hippoglossus, assembly GCF_009819705.1. Lineage (NCBI taxonomy): Eukaryota > Metazoa > Chordata > Actinopteri > Pleuronectiformes > Pleuronectidae > Hippoglossus > Hippoglossus hippoglossus. Next base: position 23,978,932 of record NC_047155.1, on the reverse strand, counting down.
TAACCAACCAGTGTGTTTCTGGAGCGAGAGTTTCCTGCCAGCAACCGATCCATAAGTAAGACAGTGGTAAATACCTCAGTAACAGGTTAAAGCTACTGTAATTGAAACTGCTGGAACTGTATTTACAGAGCTTTATTTCTCATAAGAAAAAATCTGAAAGTAATCAAAAGATTTGAAATCAATATAAACCCTTTCATATGTTATTAGATCAATAGATATTGGCCTCTTTATTATTACATAAAAAGTAATAAAGTTGTCCATTAGTCTCTTATCTTAGTTACGGTTTCCCACATATTGCTTCTCATAAATCCTGAACAAATCCACCTTCGTATCGCGCAGTGAGCACCGGAGTGAAATGCTCGCACCGGAGTGAAATGCTCGCACTGGAATAAACGCTCGCAATTAAATTCTGAAAATAAAACCAGCAACTGCAAGTGAAACAGGTATAGCTGTTCAGTATGACTCCTACTCCAGTGAGAGGGAAAATGAAATGTGTTAGTTTTCCAACGTCTCCACACATGACACGCATCACCAGCTGCGCCTCACTCAGTCAGTGACAGACAGCCAACTTGACATTTTCTTCCTCTTCTTCTTTATCGACAGATGCTCTTTTCTCTCAGGCAGCACGCTGGGTTCATTTGCTCTATTGTTATTTTCTGTTTTATTCAACAATGTTTTCCTGCTGAGGGTCACAGTTAACAAGACTTTCCCTCTTCACATATTCCTTGTTGTGTATTTACTGTATTTCTTCAGCATGTTAGACTAATACACTAAACATTCCAGTTCTTCCTTTGAATTTAAGACTGTACTTTAAAAAAAGATACAAGAGCCCCCTTCAAAGCTGAAGCGGTTTGCAGCTAAGTACATGCAACTGGAACGAGAAAAGCTGAAATCCTTCCTCTCCCGTCTGCGCTCGGCTTTTGATGGCTCCGAGTCCCTGGCTCCTACAGCAGCCTGGATCTGAGCAATGAGGTGAGGAGCTCCACTCTAACAGAAAACCAGGTTCAAGATCACATTGATGTTTCTTTATGCAAGCATGAGAAGACGAGCGTTACCAAAGTTGTCACGGCTCCTTGTTGGATGCAGCGATCACGCTCGGTTATTTTGGTTGTTGTTGGGGAAGATGTGAGTGGGACTTCACAGCTCTTCCTTCCCTGCAGAGAGATGCAGCACCTGTGAGCCTGTTCTCTCATTAGTACATAACTCTCACACATACAAAGTTTCATACCAGCAAAGAGCTTGATCCCCACCAAACAGCTGATGAATGATGTCATGCAGAAGAAGTTGAGGTTGAGTCGGTATCTGCTCATTGGCAGATTTCGGGCCTGTTTGTTATATCTCATCTCAAGTAATCTGATTACAAGTGGACACCTTGCAAGAGGCATTGAGGAGACATTGGAGGTGGTCCAGGACACATGGGGTCACATGCTTTTCGGTGTGTAAACGCAAATGTGTCATGAGCCATTGACACACACACACACACACACACACACACACACACACACACACACACACACAGACACAGAAATTCATTGACAATGGTTTGTTTTCTTTCATCTCCTCTGCGTTTGGGCCTCTCGTCCACATGCAAATGGCATTTTAAGTTACTAAAGATATTTTTACAAATACCTTTTAAACTGCATATTTTCAAAAAGACTGGTTTCTGTGTTCATATAAAACAGAGCGTTTAGGAACTGATGACTGAACTGATTAGGTTTTTGCTAACAGACATGAAGCACATGTGTATTTGCATATAGAGAAGGTAGGTGAGATGTGATCCCTTATATATTTAACATATATGGAGTGCATTCTAAAGCCGGGTGAGAACTGATGAAATAAAAGATCAGATCACTCAAGACATATGTTGATTATTCCATTATGTTTGCTCTTTGTTAGAGAGTTTATTATTTGAAGGCATACAAACCCTTTCCTGGAAAGGCAAACTCAACTCAGCATCATTCAAAGCTACGCACATACGGCACCTTCATCATTTTCATATTAGCTTTTCTATCAGAATGCAAATAGACAATTCCAGGAACAGTCGTTGAACAGCGGAACGAGCAGGAAATTGATGGTAAAACAAATGCAGTCTCTGCAGTATGAGAGCTATGAGGACACGAGTTCCATCAAAACAGGAGAAATGTCTTATTGAAGCCCTCCTCTGTGTTCTCTGCACAGTCTGTAGAACATGATTCAGAGTTCAAGAGGGTTGGATGAATTTTCATGAATACATGTGGCTAAGTTGTTATTTTAGCATTTATTGTTATAAAATTTGTATTTGAATAATGTGGAATACAAGCACCAGCAGAGGAGGAGGTCAATTTCCCTTGTTTTTGTTTGATTTCTTCTCATCTGAATAGAGCAGGTGCACTAAGTGAAAAACAACAATACAAGTTTAGAAACATAATGTATTTCAGTACCGTTAATCATCTCTTAAACACATAATGAATTGTTGGCCGGATCGTTCCGGTGTTTTCTCCCAGGGCCCAATTAGAGAGCTGTGCTTTTTGCCTGCAGCGTTCTGTAAGTGTGAATGTGTGTTAAGTCTCAGCGCTGACACAGAAGCTTGAAGCTCATTTCCTCCTTCTCTGACAAAGCTACACTCCTGTCTTTATTCAAGCAGGAATATATTATTATTATATATATTACATGCTCTGCAGCAATTAAAGTCAACCTCTGTGGTAATAATTGTTTAAATTCAGAAACAAATTATACAAGTGCACAGAATAATCAGAAGACAGCTTTAATAAGCGTATACACACTGTGCACGATGGGAAAACATATTTTACAGACAACACAACGCTCTGTCATGAAGGTGAAACAATAATGGGACAATACAATCAAAGGTGGCCGCACTCCACTACTCTATTGATTGCCTGTTCATCAGAACACTTCACTTATATTGATTGCTCGGTTGTGTGTGTGTGTGTGGGTGTGTGTTTGTGAATGTTTGTGTGTGTGTGTGTGTGTGTGTGTGTGTGTGTGTGTGTGTGTGCGTGTGCGTGTGTGTTTGTGTGTTTGTGACCCTATGCTGCTTCTGACTTTTCCTCAAGCACAGTGGTGACATTAGTAGAAGGTCAGAGAAGGTCAACCATCTGTTGACTTTTACATAAGAACATTAGAGACGACGAGTGTGAGGTCCCTGTTTACTTATTTCATTTGGAACAAGATGTGTAACATTCATGGAATACCAAATATATCTCCAAAGTTCTTGAGGGCTGAGACTAGACAAGATCTGGCGTTTCCAAGTTTAGAGTTCTGACTGGATTGGTTAAGACGACAGATACAGTGGTACATTTTTATTTGCATCTTATTTGCATCTTGAAGTATCTTAACAACCCTTTCATAGACTAAACTTACATTGTCACCTATTAACTACACTTCTGGTCTTACTGACCATTCTAAGCGGTTTACAAGCCACACTCACCCATTCACACACACATTCACAGGGCCACTATGTGCTGCACTTATTCTGTCCTCCACCATTCACACACTGTCAGCACAGCCATCAGGGGCAATTTAGGGTTCAGTATAGCCGAGGGACACTTCAGCTCTTGGACCAGTTAGTGGACGACCCGCTCTACCTCCGCAACCGTTCACTACATTGTGTCTGATGGACAATTTTGAAAAAAGAAAAGCATTTTCCATTTGCCGTGATAATGACACAACCATATTAAAAACTGTTCATTGCAGTGTCGGTTGCAGTCATTCTCCATTGTGATTGGTGCCAATTGACTTCTCATAGACAGACTATTTCATGTGTGTGGCTGCTGGAGGCATGGAGCCAGTGTGCATGCATGATTACTGATGAGAGAATGAAGATGAACAGTGAGCGCGCACAATGTTTCCTGTTTCCACGACTGACAGTTACAGAAATAACAAGACACTGCAGTGAGGAAATGAGAAACAGACATAAAACAGATGAAGTGAAACCTGTGCCTTTGTTCCTCTGTGACCCAGGGGTCAGCTAATCCTTCAGTTGAATATGTCCTCTGCTGTTCATAAGCCATGAATGACAGGTTGTCGTATAGGCTACAGCAACACTGGACCTGAGTTAACCGTTGAACATGAAAATGTTGTTAAATAGTGATTAAACAGCACCGGCTGAGGTTGTGACCCAGTGGATAGATTGTCTGAGGTAAGACGCTTTTGTCTCTCCACACTACAAGGGCCTGGCTGTCAAAGTGTCCACTGGTTATTACCCCCCATTTAAAACACAGACACTGACCCGCCTGAGTTGGCTAAGTGGAAACAGACAAAGGGTATCGATTGGATTGGAAGAATGGAGCCTCTTGAGAGATTCAACATCTTTTCAGGGAGCACGCCTGGCTGACTTGATTTGTGAAAGCTCTGCATCGGCTGCTGGAGGTTATTCACACTGATGTAATTCTCTTTTACTCAGTAAAGCATTGTAAGACTTGTGTTAGTGCTTGTTATTCTAGTGGGAGGGAAATGAAACTGTGATGTAACACATGTGAGTACTGCAGAGTCATTTGACACGAGAATTAATAATGATTGTACCTTTCACCGCTGAAGACAAAAGCCAGATGTTAGTGTTTTTTCTTTTTGGTGAAATGGACCTCAGTTGGCCAAATACAACATTATGTCTGCCAACAGCTTTGTGTGGAAATACGTGTGTGGAAAAGTGGTTTTCGGGCATTTAGAGTCTTGTGCATGACAGAATTGAGGGTGAAAGACCACCAAAGCATGCAAGAACACTGGTTTATACCTGGATTAACACTTCAATCCAAATACTGGCAGAAATTGCAACATGAGGGATTTACATTCAACAGGGAAGCACTGAAGAAAGATGGCCATAGCCCAGAGATATACTTGCCTTTAACTATGTGTTTGTGAGTTCATGATGAAGTATCAGTTGTCATGTCTTTAGAAAAGATGCAATAAGTACATAAACAGTTTTAAGATAAGCTAATAGACCAAGTCCATAATTCCCCACATCTCAATGTTCCATTGCCATTTCACAGTGACCAACATGCAAGTCAAAATGTCTGGTGACAGATCAGTACAATTCTAGAAGTTGATGTGGAAAGATGATATGAAAACAGGTCTGAGATGGCAGAAAAATCCTAGAAAGGTGTGCGGGTGGTGCTGATGGCATGTTGTGTCCACCAGTCCTCAGTCA